>NW_027513361.1:0-212734 GCF_048772815.1 Callospermophilus lateralis | reverse complement strand
CATCTGCAGTGAGCATCACCACAGAGGAGCCAATGAGCTAGATGTTGCTGGGGCCGCTGTGAGCCAATCATCAGCCGGCAGCTGGAAGTTTGCTGGCAGTTGGAGGTTTCCTGGGGCCCCTTTGGCTGTGGCTCTCAACATCTCCCCCTCTCTGTTTAAACAACAAGCATGTGGCTTAGGGACCATGCCTGCCTTTGGTTGTTCAAAACTACATATGGTCCTTACTGGAGAACCTTGGCTGTGGCTATCAACAGGATTTGTATGTACCATTCACTGAAGTTAGTTTTCAGTACTAGGAAACAAATATGTATTTCAGGTGGATAAATATTTCTGCGAAAAATCTTATGAAAAGTTGATTTCAAATCCACATACTTGAACATAAATGAATTTAGGGAGTGTAAATAAGATACATATATTTCATATTTTGAAAAATCTGGAGAGTGTGTGGGTGTGTGTGTGTATACACACACACACACACACAGATATTAAAATGTAGCAACATATATGCAAATCGAAATTCACCATGAAATATACATCAATCACAGATCCAAAAATATTCAATTTTCTTAACAGGGATTTATGTATAATGTTGTTCTACTAGGAAGCTCACCCATTATTTGAATTTTCAGTTCCAACAGCGTTTAGGAGGAGTGATGTCTTCTCACAAATTGTATCTCCCAAGTCAGTCACCTCACAAGAATGTAGGTGTGACACCAGGTAGGATTTGATATGTGCATATAAAAATACATTGCTGAATAGGCTACAGACAAAGGGAGACAGGAATTCACATATTTGTTAACTTTAAAAACACATGGAGATCTATTTCAATTAAAAATAGACTGGATTTATAACACCTAACATTTATCATGAAAAAGGCAAGATCAACTATACACCATGCCTCGTCTGAACTGCTTGTATTTCAATTCTGTTTGTGTTACTTTTCTGCATCATATTAGAATTAGTAGTCAGAGTCTAGTAGGGTATGGGTTCGTGTCAGGGATTCAGTATTTCGAATGGAAAATTGGAAAATGAATCCAATGTGTATGCAAATATGTGCTACACACAAAAAATTCCCACTCTCATTCAGAACAATGGCCTGAAATAACCACGCCCCATGTAAGAAACAATTAGAGGAGAAGAGTTAGAAAATCTGTGAATACATACGTAGAATGGAAAATGCTCAGTAGTTCACAACCTTTGAGGTGGAAAAGACGTTTCCAAACCTTAGGGACAGGGTAAAACTCCACAAACATGGAACTCTGCTGGCCTAAACACTTCTGGAGATACTGACAATGAGGTTGGGTACTTGAAATATATGTTGTTGTCAGAACCTTTAGCTTCCTTTGTAGTGAGACCATCAAACTTGGGTCTGCATTTTTGTGACCTGGAGGACATGAATTCTTATTGTCCAATGAACATGAGGCAGCAGTGCTGAATTCACTCTTTGTAGCTAAACTGTGGCCACTGGGGGATAAGTGTCTCCCCGTCTGGAATTTGAAATCATTTGGTCATGCTCCACTTTTCGTGGTGTTTCTTGCTGCTGCAGTGGGTGTTTTGTATTTGGTTCATGACATACAAAGAGTTAAACTGGGACACAATGCTGGAGGGAGTCCTGTAACGTATGGTGTGTCAAGGTCTGCAGGAGAATGCACCAACCAGGCTTCTATCCCCCATTGCTTGCCCCCTTTACCATAGGAACTTGATTCTGAATATTGCCCTGAAAACTCTCCATGTAACATGATGCCTTTACATACAAAGTTCTGCTAGCTGCACCATGTCAGTCACATGCCATTTGAAAGCCAATGTAAGATCCACATGACCCCACCACAGATGTATTGTCACACACCTGCACACAACTGCTCTAGGCCCACTACTCAGCAGGCTCCAACTTACTGGCATCTCTGTTCTACACCATTTTCATGAAATACAGTCAATGAAGGCATTTTCTGGTACACTCATGATCAGCAACAGGACATCCAAAGGTTCTCCAGTGCCACCTGGTCATGGGAATTTCAAAATTTGGTGGTAGTTATCTAGCCATTTTTGAAGGATGAAGTTGGAGGCACTGTGGGTTTAAATTCATTCAGGAGCCATTAAATATTGAGTAAGCTCATTTCGATGAAAGCTCTGGAGAACTCTCACAGGAAAGGCTTCCCAAAGAGTGGCCCAAGGTCACATGAAGCCAGGCCCATTGAGGTCTACAATGTGAGGTCCATGTGTGTTTTGACTCTCAACTATGGCTGTCAAGTCTTTCAAAATAAAATCATGTGATATCCTTGCTGAGATTCTCAGTGCTCTGTGGAAAGTAACCCTGGGCTTAGATCTCTGTTTCCAAGGGTGACTCTCATGCATGGCCTGCTAAAATCCCAACACAATTCATGGCAATACTTCTCTGAGGTCAGTTCCAGAACTCAGTCTCTAAGGTAAATCACACCTGAGTTCAATCCCAGGTGGACCCAGTCATCTCTTCCAAACGCCACACAAATGACCACAATTAAAACCAAAACACTCCCACATGGCCCTCATCTTCTTCCATATAGACACACATCATAACCACTGGCTGGTGGTTTTCATGAGTTGCGCAGCCTAAGACAGTATCCAAAATAAGCTCCCTTGCCCCTCATTTGCCTAAAGTCATGGTGGCCTGGACACCCTTCCGGTGAACCATGAGTGATCAAAAAGGCTTGCTGTTAATACTGCTTCGATTTTCCAATTTTAGGCCTACTGACTCTTCGGTTTAGATTCTTAATGTTAAATGGAGTCATGAGAAAAACCAAGCACCTCTGGGCTAGCCTCTTCAGGGCTTTGAAAAACTCATTTGACCAAAAAGATCTTGATTCTCACTTGATGGAGGTCAGGATCCTTAGAAGAATTCGAGAGACTTCATCCACAATGACTGCTCTTTTGGCCATTTTGGTTTTGGATACACAAGAGATCTTTCTTTAGATCCCTCAGGTTCTGAGAATCTAGGCCACAGCCTCACAGGGGGCCAAGAGCCTGAATCAGACACATCCCATTCCAAAGCAATTAAGCAAAGAGCCACAGGTGATGCCCATTTATTTCCATTTGAAAACTGTTTTCTTCATGCTTCACAAAGGGGTGGCCTGAGGCAAAGATGTTCCTGACATTCAGTGCAACAGAACAATAGGTAAGCAAAATTCCCAAAGCAGGGTTTCTCCACTGAGACTTTCCTGGTCACACTGATATCTGAGTTTTCTGAGATGCTCACCATTCCCTTCAGCTATGTAGTACATGGCCATGTCACAGAGCTTGGAGGTGGTACATATTTTGGACACAAAACCATCAGTCTATTCTCGAGAGTGCCCACAATTCAGGAAGAAAACAGGAACTTAGGAAGATAGTAGGTGTTGCCCATCTATAAGACAAGCCACAGTCCATTCATAAATCGGGCAGGATGAATGCTGAGAAGATTTCAACTAGACAGGACTCATCCATTGATGCATTTTCTTTTCTAATGTCTACAACCAGGGGCACAGTGGGATACACTGATATCCAAACACATGCCTTGTCAAACGACTTACTACAAACAGGTCCCGCCAAAACAAACAAACCGCCATTCCTACCTATTCTCAGAACATGAGACAAATTCACAAATCCCCACCCACACCCACAAAGACACCTCCTTCCCCCAAGTAGGTCTGTGACTATCTGGAGTTTCCACTGACTCGTGGGCCATAGTATGTTCCAAATAAATGGCCTTCCTGTCTCAGACCTGCTTTCCTTGTGCAACTCTGTGAATTTGTCAGGAGCCAGCAGTGTGCCACTACCTGCTTTCTCAGGAAAAACCCTATTCAGAGCTTTCCTGCGTTTTGGACATCCTCACATCAGTAGGTACCAAAAATGAATGTCTGTGTCCTTGGTAAATCCAAACAAGGAGACCACTGGGACTGGGACTGGACTGGCTATGGGTTCCTGTCTTCCTGGATCCCAAGTTCAGAGAGTTCCAACACCAAAGAAGTGATGTGAGGTCACTTCCTTCAGGAACTGAATCAGATCACTGCCTTGGCAACCTCTTTGTCCTAACAGTTGCTTCCAAGGCTACCATGAGAAAGAGGCTGCCCCTACTTCCTGTGACACTTTCACAAGTTAGAATGCTATATCAACCATAGGCACCCGGGAGCAGCTCTCCACACAGGCCTGGTTTGGTCCATCTTCTCTACATTAAAAAGAGAAAGGCTGATTCAGAAACAACCCTTCATTCTGACCATGTTGTTTGCCAGGGAAGATGACTTTTGCTCTCTCAGTTCCTTCATAGCTGCCTATATCTTCTCCAGTGATCATTTCTGCATGGAATTTTGTGGTTCTCAGCAGGTGGAAGATCCCCTACATTCCTATATTGTAAGACCAACTTTGTCCCTGCTCCTCTGTAAAGTTAGATTGAGGGAACAGTGTATGGTTAGGGTTAATAACATGTTCGATTTGGGTTAGAAATTATTCTGCTGGATGAATAATTGTACAAGAATAATGAGGTGAAATGTATGTAGGAAAACAGAAATCTAAGTAAAATTTGAAGCCCAGAAGGGGATTGGGCTTCAAGGGATTGTGATACTTAGAATTGCGATCAAGGGATTGTGATACTTAGCATTGAATTATGTTCTGCAGAGATGTCTCAGAGAGATCGATATACAATGGCATAAGACCCTGTACCTTGGATTATTGAATGTAGAAGAGAACATCCAGTCAGAAAGCGTTAATAGGTAGGATTAGGAAGATAGTCAGTAGGTTTAGGAGGAAGAGTGATTATAGGATTTGGAACAAAAGTTTCTTAGCAATAGGGTTTCGATTAGAGTGTGAATGGAAATGTCAGCACATGTGAAGAGTCAGTCACAATGATGAACTGGGGAAAATATGTAGGAAAGCAATCAATAGAGACATTATGAAATCAGGAAAAGTATAAAGTGAGAGAAAGGATTAGATGTTTTCAACAGGGTTGAATTTGAATATATAATCTTAGGAAGAAACAAATATATTGTCACAAATAGGATTGATTTTTGAGAGCATTAGGCAACTTGGACATGGATGTTTTTAGTAATCCATATTCACTTTACATTTAGGCTTTGGTACAAACATAAGTGTGACCTTTTCTTTTTGTGTCCAAATATTACTGTGATAAAATGTATATGTAGATAAGGTGACATGAGTATTTCTTCCATCATTTCTGAGACCAATAATTTGAAGACGTATAAATTAGTATTGGGTTTACAAAGAGGTGTACCCTGTGTCTATGAATATAAAGAAAAAGCATGAATAGACTGTACAGTGAATAAATAATATAACTGGTTTCACTTTAAATCATGGATTGAATTGATATCTGAAAATATATAAGAAATATTATATTGATACAAAATCATTCATTCCAACCAGTTATACATCTAATGGTAATATTGGGGTTATGGATTATCATGAAGGGTGTGTGAGTTTTGCTTCAAAAGTGATTATGCAAATCGAAAATAATGTATATGGAAAGAAGTCTCATGAGAAGACCAGTCAAGAAACATGGAGGAATACATGTGTTTCGAAGCAGAAAATGATTGAAAGTGAAACAAATGCCTATAATTTTGTAACTTGTGGATGAAATATATATCTTATAATGTGCATAAACTGAAGAAATAGTAAAATACCAGTGGTGAATAAGAATGAACATAAAAATACACATCATGTCCCATAGGAATCTACTTGCATTAATGAGAAACTGGGTCAATTATTGTAGAAATATTAGGATTTGTATTCATGATTCACTGAAGTTAATTTTCAGTAATAGGAAACAAATAGTATTTCAGGTGGTTGAATATTTCCGAGAATAATCTTGTGAAATGTTGACTATAAATCCTCATACATGAACTAGAATGAAATTAAGGAGTGTATAATAAGACACATATATTTAATATTTTAAAACATCTGGAGTGTGTATACACACACACACACACACACACACACATTAAAAAGTAGTAGTATATATGCCAATCGAAATTCATCATGAAATATATATCATCCACAGATCGAAAAATATTCATTTTCCTGAACATGGAATTATGTATAATATTGTTCAACTAGGAAGCTCACACAGAGGATGAATTTTCAGATCCCACAGTGTTTAGGAGGAGTGATCACTTCTCACAATTTGTATCTGCCAAGTCAGACACCTGACAAGAATGTACGTGTGATACCAGGTAGGATTCTATATATGCATATAAAAATAGATGTGCTGAATAGGCTACATAGAATGGGAGAGAGGAATTCACATATTTGTTAACTTTAAAAACACATGGAGAACTATATCAATTACAAATTGACTAGATTTATAACACCAACACTTTGTCACGCAAAAGCCGTGTCCAACTATACACTATGCCTCCTCTGATATGCTTGTATTTCTATTCTGTTTGAGTTATTTTTCTCCATCATATTAGGATTAGTAGTCAGAGTATAGTAGGTTATGGGTTAGTGTCAGGGATTCAGTATTTCAAGTAGAAAATAGGAAAATGAATCTAATAAGCATGAAAATATGTGCTACAAAAAATATTCCCACTCTCATCCAGAAGAATGCCTTGAAATTATCTTCGCCCATAGTATGACACAATTAGAGGAGAAGAGTTAGAAAATATGTGAATACATATCTGGACTGGAAAATGCTCAGCATTACACAACTATGGAGGTGGTAGAACAGTTTCCAAAAGTAAAGGACAGTGTAAACCCTCCACAAACATGGAGCTATGCTGGCCTAAAGACTTCTTGAGAAACTGCCTCTGAGTTTGGGTAGTTGAAATATATGTTGTTGTCAGGAGCTTAACTTCCTTTGTAGTGAGACCATCAAAGTTTGGTCTGCATCTATGTGACCTGGAGGCCATGGTTTCTTATTTTCCAATGAACATGAGGCTGCAGTGCTGAATTCACTCTTTGTAGCTAAACTGTGGTCACTGGGGGCTAAGTGTCTCCCCATGTGGACTTTGAAGCCATTTGGTCATCCTCCACTTTTCCTGGTGTTTCTTGCTGCTGCACTGGGTGTTTTGTATTTGCTTCACGACATACAAGGAATTCAACTGGGAAACAGTGCTGGAGGGAGTCCTGTAACATGTGGTGGGTCAGGGTCTGCAGGAGAATGCCCCAACTTGGCTTCTATCCCACATTGCTTGCCCCCTTGACCATACCAACCTGATTCTGAACATTGCCCTGAAACCTCTCCATATTACAAGATGCCATTTCATATAATGGTCTGATGGCTGCACGAAGTCAGTCACAAGCAATTTGGAAGCCAATGTAATATCCACATGGCCACACCACAGATGTATTATCACACACCTGCACACCACTGCTCTAGGCCCACTACTCAGCACGCTCTAACTTACTGGCATCTCTGTTCTACACCATTTTCAAGAAACCCAGTAAATCAAGGCACTGTCTGGTACACTCATGATCAGCAATGGGACATCCAATGGTTATCCAGTGCCACCTGGTCATTGGGAATTTCAAAAATTTTTTGATATTTATCTATCCATTTTTCAAGAATGAAGTTGAAGGCACTTTGGGGTTTCCATTCATCCCAGAACCATTAAATGGTGAGGAAGCTCATTTCGATGAAAGCTCTGAGGAACTCTCACAGGCAAGGCTTCTCAGAGTGTGCCCAAAAGGTCACATGAAGCCAGGCCCTTTAAGGTCTATAATGTGAGGTCCTTGTGTGTTTTGACTCTTAACTGTGGCTGCCAAGTTTTTCAGAATAAAATCATGTGATATCCTTGCTGAGATTCTCAGTGCTCTGTTGAAAGCTTTCCTGGGCCGAGATCTCAGGTTTCAAGGGCGACTCTTATGCATGGCCTCCTACAATCCCAACACAACTCATGGCAATACTTCTCTGAGGTCAGTTTCAGAACTCAGTTTCTAAGGGGAATCACACCAGAGTTCAAGCCCATGTGGACCCAGTCATCTATTCCAAACGCCACAAAAATGACCACATTTAAAACCAAAACATTCCCACATTGCCCTTATCTTTAACCATATAAACACTCATCATTAACTCTGGCTGCAGGTTTCCAAGAGTGGCGCAGCCCAAGACAGTGTCCAAATAATGCACCCTTGCCCCTGATATGTCCAAAGTAAGGGTGGCCTGTTCACCCTTCTTATGAACCAGGAGTGATCAAATAGGCCTGCCATAAATACTGCTCTGCTTCTCCAATTTGAGGCCTACTGACTGTCAGGTATAGATTCTTTATGTGATTTGGCATCATGAGACAACCCAAGCAGTTCTGCAGGACTTTGAAGAACTCATTTGATCCAAAGGATCCCTATTCTCACTTGATGGAGGTCAGGAACCAAACAGAAGAAGGCAAGAGACTTCATCCACAATGACAGATTTTTTGCCATTTTGGTTTGGATGCACACATGGGATCTTCTTTAGATCTATCAGGAGCTGAGAATTTTAGCCACAGCCTCAAACAGGGCCTAGTGTCTGATTAAGACACATCCCTTTCCAGAGCAATTAAGCAAAGAGCCACAGGTGATGCCCATTCATTTCCATTTGAAAACTATTTCTTCAGGCTTCACAAAGGGGTGGCCTGAGGCAAAGACCTTCCTGACATTCAAGGCAACAGAAACATAGATAAGCAAATGGAGCCAAGCAGGGTTTCTCCACTGAGACTTTACTGGTCACACTGGTATCTGAGTTTTCTGAGATGTTCCCATTCCCTTCAGCTATCAAGGACATGGCCATGTCACAGAGTTTGGAGGTGGTACATATCTTGAACAATAAACCATGATACTATTCTGGAGAGTGGCCAGAATTCAGGAAGAAAACAGCAACTTAGGAAGTTAGTAGGTGTTTCCCATCCATAAGGCAAGCAACAGTCCATTAATCAATTGTGCAGGATGAATGCTCTGAATCTTTCTACTAGACAGGACACCTCCATTGATGCATTCTCGTTTCTAATGTCTAAAACCACGGACACAGTGGCTACACAGACATAGAAACACTCGCCTTGTCTAAAGACTTACTAGAAAAAGTCGACTCCAAACCAAACCAACCACCTTTCCTACCTATTCTCAGAACATGAAACAAAACCACAAACTCACACCCACAACCAAAAAGGCACCTCCTTCCCAAAAATAGGTCTTTAACTATCTGGAGTGTCCTCTGACTGGTGGGCCACTCGAAATGGCCTGTCTGGTCTCAGATCTTGTCTCCTTGGCCAACTCTGTTATTCTGGGAGGAGCCAGTGGTTAGCCACAACCTGCTGTCTCAAGAAAGGCCCCTCTTCAGAGCTCTACTGGCATTTGGCCATCCTCACATCAGTAGGTACCAAGAAGGTCTGACTCTGTACTTGGTAAATCCAAACAAGTGAGCCCACTGGGACTGGGACTGGGACTGGCTCTTGGTGCCTGGCTTCTTGCATCCCAATTTCAGAGAGTTCCATCACCAAGAAAATGAGGTATGTCACTTTCTTTGGAACTGAATGAGGCCACTGCCTTGGCAACAACTTTGTCCTAACACTTGCTTACAATGGTCCCATGAGTTGGAGGGTGCCCCTACTTCCTGTGACAATTTGACTAGTTAGAATGGTATATCAAAATAGACACCATGGAACAGCTCTCCACGAAGGCCTGGTTAGGTCCATCTTCTCTACATTAAGAAGAGAGAGTCTGATGCATACACATCCCTTCGTCCTGTGCAGGTTGTTTGCCATGGAAGATGGATTTTGCTCATTCAGGTCCTTCATAGCTGCCTACATCTTCTCCAGGGATAATTTCTACATCGAACTTTGAGGTTCTCAGCAGTTGGAAGATCACCTACATCCCTTATTGAAAGAATAGCCCTGTCCCTGCTCTTTTGTAATGTTAGATTGAGGCAACAGTGTATGGTTAGGGTTAATAACAGGTTCGATTTGGGTTAGGAATCATTCTGCGGGATGAATAATGGTATTGGGAACCTGCAATATATAGAAATATAGTGGTTAAATATAAGTATGGAAACAGAAATCTAGGTAAGATTTGAAGCTCAGAAGTGCATTGGGCAATAGATTGGGACACGTAGCTTTGAATTACGTTCTGCATACATATTTCAGAAAAATCGATATACAATGGCATAGGACCTTGTACCTCGGATGATTGAATGTAGTAGAGTACATCCACTCAAAAAGGGATAGTCGATAGGATCAGGAAGATAGTCAGTATGTTTCGGAAGAAGATAGAGTATAGGATTTGGACCAAAGTTCATTAGCAATAGGGTTTTGGTTAGAGAGTGAATGTCAATGTCATCACATGTGAAGGGTCAGTCACAATGTTGAACTGGGAAAAATATGTAGGAAAGTAGATATCAATAGAGACATTAGGAAATCAGGCAAAGTATAAAGTGAGTGAAAAAACTAGACATTTCCAACAGTTTTGAGGTTGAATATATAATCTTAGGAAGAAACAAAAATGTGGTCACCAATAGGATTGACATTTGAGAGCATTAGGCAACCTGGATATGGATGTTTTTAGTAATCCATCTTCAGTTTCCATTTAGGCTTTGGTACAATCATACGTGTGACTTTTGCATTTTGTGTCCAGAATATTACTGTGGTAACATGCATATGTAGATCAGGTGACATGAGTATTTCTTCCACCATTTCTGGGAGCAATATTTAGAAGAAGAATAAATTAGTATTGGGCATACTAAGAGGTGTACCCTGTGTCTATGAATATAGAGATAATGCATGAATAGACCATATAGTGAATAAATAATATAACTGGTTCCACTTTAAATAATGGATTAAACTGATATCAGAATATATATAAGAAATACTATATTGATATGAAATCATTCCTTCCAACCAGTTATACATCTAATGGTGATATTATAGTTATGGTTTATCATAAAGTGAGTGTCAGTTTTGCTTCAAAAGTGATAAAGGAAATCAAAAATAATGTATTTGGAAAGAAGTCTCATGATAAGACCAGTCAAGAAACCTGGAAGAATCCATGTGTTCTGAAGCAGGAAGTGATTGAAAGTGAAACAAATGCCTATAAGTTTGCTAACTTGTGGATGAAATATATGTCCTATGATGTGCATAAATTGAAGAAATAGTAATGTACCAGTGTTGAATTAAAATAAATTTCAAAATACACATCATGTCACATAGGAATGTACTTGCATTGATGTTAAACTGGGTCAGTTACTGTAGAAGTATTAGTATTTGTATGCAACATTAACTGAAGTTAGTTTTCAGTACTGCAAACAATATGTATTTCAGGTGGATGAATATTTCTGAGAATGATCTTGTGAAAAGTTGATTATAAATCCATATACATGAACATGAATGAATTTAGTGAGTGTATATAAGACATATATATTTCATATTTTGAAAAATCTGGAGAGTGTATATATATATATATATATACAAAAAAAACACACACAGACAATAAATTAGCAATCGAAATTTATCATGAAATATATATCTTCCACAGATGCAAAATTATTTCTTTTAGAACATGGATTTATGTATAATGTTGTTCTTCTAGGAAACACACCCCTAGGTTAAATTTTCAGTTCCAACAGAGTTTAACAGGAGTGATCATTTCTCACAAATTGTATTTGCCAAATTAGCCTCCTCACAAGAATGTAGGTGTGATACCAGGTAGTGTTCTATATGTGCATTTAAAAATACATGTGCTGAATAGGCTACAGAGAAAGGGAGAGAGGAATTCACATATTTGTTAACATTAAAAACACATGGAGAACTATTTCAATTAAAAATTGACTAGATTTATAACACCTACAATTAATCATGCAAAAAACAAGTCCAACTATACACCATGATTCCTCTGAACTGCTAGTATTCCTATTCTGTTTGTGTTATTTTTCTCCATCATATTAGGAGTAGTAGTCAGAGTTTATTAGGGTATGCGTTAGTGTCAGGGATTCAGTATTTCGAATGGAAAATTGGAAAATGATTCTAAAGGGTATGCAAATATGTGCTACACAAAAATGTTCACACTCTCATCCAGAAGATTGCCTTGGCATTACCTTAGTTCCAAGTAAGATACAATAAAGGAGAAAAGTTAGAAAATCTGTAAATACATATCAGGAATAAAAAATGCTCAGGAGTTCACAAACTTGTAGGTGGTAGAGGAGTTTCCAATAGTAAGGGACAGGGTAAACACTCCACAAACATTGAGCTCTGCTTGTGTAAAGACTTCTTGAGAAACTCTCTGAGGTTGGGCTCTTAAAATACATGTTGTTGTCAGGAGCTTTAGCTTCCTTTGTTGTGTGACCATCAAATCTGGGTGTGCAAATATGTGACCAGAAGGACATTGTTTCTGATTTTCCAATGAAAATGAGGCAGCAGTGCTGAATACTCTTTTTGGAGTTAAACTATGGCCACTGGGGTGTAAGTGTCTCCCCGGGTTGACTGTGAAGCCATTTGGTCATCCTCCAATTTTCGTGGTGTTTCTTGCTGGTGCACTGGGAGTTTGGTATTTGCTTCATGAAATAGAAGGAGTTCAACTGGGACACAGTGCTGGAGGGAGTTCTGTCACGTGTGGAGGGACATGGTCTGCATGAGAATGCACCAACCAGGATTCTGTCCCACATAGGTTGCCCCTTTGTCCATAGCAACCTGATTCTGAACATTGCCCAAAAACCTATCCATATAATAAGATGCCTTTACATATAAGGGTCTGCTGGCTGTACCCTGTCAATCACAAGGCAATTGGAAGCCAATGGCAGATCCACATGCCCCAACACACATGTTTTTTCACACACCTTCACACCACTGCTCTAGGCCCACTAATGAACAGGCTCCAACTTACTGGCATCACTGTTCTACACAATTTTCATGAAACCCAGTCAGTCAAGGCACTGTCTGATACACTCATGATCAGCAACAGGACATCCAAAAGTTTTCCAGTGCCACCTGGTGATGGGAATTTCAAAAATTTCATGGTATTTATCAAGCCATTTTTCGAGGATAAAGTTGGAGGCTCTGTGGGTTTCAATTCATTCAGGAACCATTAAATGTTGAAGAAGCTCATATCAATGAAAGATCTTGAGAACACTCACAGGCAAGGCTTCCCAAAGAGTGGCCAAAAGGTCACATGAAGTCAGGCCCATTGAGGTATACAATGTGAGGTCCATATGTGTTTTGACTCTCAACTGTGGCTTTAAAGAATTTCAGAATAAAATCATGTGATATCCAGGCTGAGATTCCCAGTGCTGTGGGCAAAGCCACCCTGCACCTAGATCTCCCTGCACCACAATTAATACCTGAGATGTTGGTTGCATGGCCTAGTAAAATCCAAACACAATTCATGACAATACTTCTCTTATGTCACTTCCAGAATTCAGTCTCTAAGGGGAATCATACCAGAGTTCAAGCCCAGGTGGACCCAGTCATCTGTTCCAAGCTCAAACAAATTACCACAATTCAAAACAAAATGCTCCCACATGCCCCTTATCTTATTTCATGTAGACACTCATCATAACATCTGGATGGAGGTTTCCATGAGGGGCACAGCACAAGACAGTGTCCAAAATAACCTTTCTTGCCCCTCATTTGCCTAAAGTCAGTGTGGCCTGGAAATCCTGACTGTGAACCCGGAGTGATCAAATACGCCTGCCGTTAATACTCCTTGGCTTCTCCAATTTGATGCCTACTGACTGTGGGGTTTAGATTCTTTATGTAAACTGGATTCATGAGAAAACCCAAGCACCTATGGGCTAAACTCTGCAGGGCTTTAAAGAACTCATTTGACCCAAAGGATCCCTATTTTCACTTGATGGATGTCAGGAATCTTAGAGAAGAAGGTGAGAGTCTTCATCCACAATAACTGCTCTTTTGGCCATTTTGGTTTTGGATGCACCCATGGGATCTTTCTTTAGATCCATCAGGTGCTGAAAATCTAAGCCACAGCCTCACACAGGGCCAAGAGGCTTATTCAGACACATCCCTTTCCAAAGCAATTAAGCAAAGAGCAAAACACACACAGACATTATAAAGTGGCAATATATATGCCAATTGAAATTCATGATGAAATATATATCGTCCACAGATCCAAAAATATTAATTTTACTGAACATGGATTTATGAATAATGTTGTTCAACTATAAAGGTTACCCTTAGGTTGAATTTTAAGATCCAATAGCGTTTAGGAGGAGTGATCTCTTGTCATAATTTGTATCTGCCATGTCAGCCACCTCACAAGAATGTATATGTGATACCAGGTAGGATTCTATATGTTTATATAAAAATACATGTGATGAATAGGCTACAGAGAAAGGGATAGAGGAATTCACATATTTATTAACTTAAAAAACACAAGGAGAACTATTTCAATTAAAAATTAACTAGATTTATAACACCTACCCTACATAATGCAAAAGGCAAGTCCAACTATACACCATGCCTCTTCTGAACTGCTTGTATTTCTATTGTGTTTGTATGCACTGTGGGTTTCAAGAACCATTAAATGTTGAGGAAGCTCATTTGAATGAAACTCTGGAGAACTCTCATAGGCAAGGCTTCCCAAAGAGTGACCAAAAGGTTAGATATAACCAGGCCCATTGAGGTCTACAATGTGAGGTCCATGTGTGTTTTGACTCTCAACTATGGCTACCAAGTCTTTAAGAACAAAATCATGGGATATCTTGGCTGAAATTCTCAGTGCTCTGTGGAAATCCACCCTCGGCCTTGATCTTAGTTTCCAAGGGCGACTCTCATGCTTGGCCTCCTAAAATATCACCACAATTCATGGCAATACTTCTCTGAGTTCAGTTCCAGAAGTCAGTCTCTAAGGGGAATCACACAAGAATTCAAGCCCAGGTGGACCCACTCATCTCTTCCAACCGTCACACAAATGACCACAATTAATACCAAAACACTCTCACATGGCCCTCCTCTTCTTCTATAAAGACACTCATCATAACATCTGGCTGGAGGTTTCCATGAGGGGCACAGCCCAAGACAGTGTCCCAAATAAGCTCACTTGCCACTCATTTGCCTAAATTCAGGGTGGCTTGGACACCCTTCTTGTGCACCAGGAGTGATCTGAAAGGGTAAAATAAATTGAAATTAAAGTGTAAAAGTTGAAGTGTAAAAGACCGGGTTTTGTAAAGTTTCTAAGCTGCAAGGCCTGAGTTAAAATGTAAAGGACCAGGTATTGTTAAGTTCCTATGCTACATGCAAAACCTGAAATTCCTGTAGCTTGTAGTACAATTCCCGACTGCCCAGTAAATATTCCCCCTGACCGCCTGGTTATTTAATAACCTAGGACCCTGTGTGGCCTGGCACATAGGCATTGCAAGGCCTAAAGCAATCTGTTTGAATGTGTACCTCGCTTTAGAACTGACCTATCACTCCTGCCTCACCTGTTCCTGCCAATGAATGAACTAATCATGTTTAGGAATTGTTGTTTGATTTTTCTGCGGTGTATGTTGATTTCTTAAAGGAGACTGTGATATATGTAAAGTCCCGCCCTCCCCAAAAAGTGTACTTAAGCACTGCTCAACCCCTGCTCGGGGCTCTGGGCTGCTCTCCCTTCTTGAGTGAGCACGTAGCCCCAGCATGCTGGATTGGATCCTCAATGAACGCCTTTTTCTGTTGCATGAGCCGCGGTCTCTTGGTGGTCTCTTCCTCCGACGTTCACCGGATCCTTACATTTGGTGCGTTGGCCGGGAATCATGCAGCATAGGACAAGGACACCCCAACAGACCCCTCTGGGGGTAAGTAAGGCGCTTCTTTCCATTTTTCCTTGCGATCGCTCAGAGCTTTTTGTTCAGGTTCCATTTTTCCGTTTTTGGTTTGGGTTGGCAGAGTGGCTGCCAGCGGAGAACGTGAGTTCCCCCTGTCAGTGGTGGACAAACGTGTCCTAAAGCCACAGACCACGTCCTTGCAAGGGATGCCTTGGAGGACTAAGGGAGTGATGGATGTGCCCTCATTAGGTGAGGAGGGACGGATGAGCCCACATTAGGTGACTCTGCTGCCAACCCATCATATCTTGCTGGCTACTTTTTTCTCTCAGGTTGAATTCACTGTCTGTCTTTGTGGTCTAACCCATCAGGTTTTGCCAGTTACTAGGTTCTAATCTTTACTTCTGAACTCGTGTTAAATGTTACCTGTGTGTACATGTTTGTGTCACGTTTGTATTGTCCTTGTCTCTGTTTGAGAAACTCTCATTATGGGACAAAGCCATTCCATGCCTCTGTCCTTGAAGCCTTTCCTGGTCCCTGCCTCCAATCCGACACCGTCACCCAGGATCCTATCACTCAAACCTTCTACTCCTTCCCCTCTTCCCTCCATTCTCCCTGAGTCACAAGATTGTAGATCTTGGGGTTGTGAACAAACGGGAGCTGCATGATGGTCTTTGTGTGTCTTTTTATCTGTGTTTCTGTTAAATGTGTTGGCATTGTTTGGACCCATGCAGAGTCCCGAGTTCCAACCTACCTTACATATGTGGAAGTTACTTTAGCTAAATTTTAAACTAATGCTTCTCCTGTGAGAGACCAAAAGTCAATAGAACCGCCAGTTTTTCTGTTCTCACCTTTTGCACCTCTCTTAGCTGTGTTTTAAAGAACTTTGATAAACTTTACTCCCCTTTGTTAAGCAAGATTACGGAAGCAGTGATTTCTTTTCTTCCCGTAGTTGGCTTGAGCATGCCCACTGCAGAGGGAAATGTCTGGGGTCAAAGAACTTTGATATCTCGCTTAAACTTTTCTCAAAACCCTGTCCTCATTATTAAATTGGCATTAATTGGCTTTGGGATGGGAACCAAGCCTTCAGTCATAAATTTTGACACCCCAGAGGGGACTTTAAATAAACCCCACTCTGCCCTCTTGGGGAAGCCTAGCACTCAAAACAACTGCAAGCAGAGGATGAAATTTTTGGGAGCTGACTACTGCAAAGTTGGGAGACATAGAATATGCCTGGTGCCTGGGGTCAAAGCAAACCAGAGGAACTAATCCTGTAAGTAAATGGTGAGGCTAAGGGACTCCCAGCAGCTGACAGAGCCATTTTGCTGTGGGGAACTCCCTTATTCCTTACGTGCACTTTAAGGATTTCTCCACCTCTGTTTACTTAACAAAAGGGACAATGAATGCATTAATATGTTGATATTATAGATTGTTTCTTGGGCATGATCTAGGGTGAATGTGTATCTAAAAATGATTTTTTTTTTATTTTAACCATCTCGTATCTAAATGGGTTTCTAAAGCATTGCACTATGTTACAGTTAAAAGTTGGGTTTAAACAATTGTTTAGTTTGATTTCAGGTAGTTCATGCTAGGAAACTTAAATACTTAGGATAAAAAATAATTAAAGAGTTTTAATTTTGAACTAGGCAGCCTGAAAAAATTTCACTAGATATACCAGTGCATTAACTTGGGAAGAGATAATAAATTATGATATGGTATCTATTCCCATCAGTGTGTAAGATTTTAAAAAATGGTACTAAATTAAAACGTTGGTCTGGCTTATTGAAATGACATTAATTAGCAACAGTCTCGGAAATTTTTAAAGCTTAATTTCGGATACACATGGTAGTGTGTGGTTCTTTTTAAAAAATTTTCAGCCAATTTAATGTAACTTAATACTATTAGAAACTTCATAACAAAGAAAGGGGCTTAACGATCCTATAGAAACTTCTTCTGATGGTGGCTTTAATATTATCAAAAAATGATCCTATTTTCAGTTTTGTGTGAGCAAGTTTTTCTAGTGTAGAAAAATCTAAAGATATAAAATTTTGAGAATTACATCTTAAACTTGCATCAAAATTTTCAACATCCAAACCTGGAAATTATGACTTATAGCTAAAATGCCTTAGGCCTGAGGTTTCTGCTACGAATTCCAGTCTTTTCAGTTTTCCAGACCTCAGCCAGGACTTAAGTTGATATGCAAATAAAAGAAGCCTGCAGCACTCAGCAGGAGACAGATAAAAAAGAGTAAATGTGTCTTTTTACCTGAACTCAAACTAGACCTAACCAAAAAATTATATTATACGGTATTTACTAATTACTGGCCAGTCATCTTTTTTAGGACTCTTGCTTTTCTTAGATTCTGTATTTTTTTTTTGAACTCATGATCTTGATTCTGCTGATGGGTTAATGTTTTCTGATCAGTTCTATTTTTGATCGACTCTGGAGTTTTTAGCATTTCAATGGAGATTTCACCTGAAAAAGCTACAAGGCTTTTATTATTGTGTTATGTGTTACATTTGTGTTACGTGTTGTATGTTGGTATGTCTGTATGTGTGTATGTCCATATATCATGCAGTGATATGACAATTGACAGATGAGGAACACTCATGAAAAATTTAAGAATGTATCCAAATGTCTTTGATTCACGTGATTCATATGTTTTAATTCAAATTGGGTAAACAGATAAAAATAAAGATGTCTTTAAAATTAGGCCAATAAGTTTTCTAGGTTTTCAAAAAGGCCCTAATAAAATGTAGATGTCTATAAAATAATCTGCCTAAATTCAGAAATTTACAAGTATTGTATTGAAATGTGAACAGAAAGAGGTTAGTAGATGAAAAAGAGAAACTAAAAGGTTCCAGATATAGATCTAATAGAGGAAAAATGTGTTTCTGGATAAGAGAGTCTATATGATTAAGTAATTAAAGGGGTTTAAGTAAATAATAAAAAAAGGTTTGTGTAACTTGGTTATATGTGTAAGTTTTGAGCAAGTAATCTTAAAAAAATAAACAGCTGGTAAAACAAGTACTGTTTTTATAAAATTGTGCCATGTTATTTCTTTAAAATATAAACTTGTTTAATACAAAAACATCAATGTAATTGTGGTGTTAATGTGTTCATATCTTCCAGGTATACAAGTCTGTAAGGTAGAATCTTCCAAAGACCATTGTATCAAGCTGGTGTTCTAAGGTTGTATGGTAATTCTAGGCTTAAAAGAAAAACATGTTGGAGATTTATGTATATCATTTGTGTTCTATAATTGGACTTGTTATCAATAAGATATGTACAGTTCCATGTTACTTTTTACACTGAGATGCAATTTAAAAGTATTTTTAACTTAATGAGAGCCAAATCTGTGAAGGTTTTATTGTAAACACAAAGGTAATACCCATTCATTTCCATGTGAAAACTGTTTTCTTCAGGCTTCACAAAGGGGTGTCCTGAGACAAAGACTTTCCTGATATTCAGGGCAACATAACAATAGGTAATCAAAAGGCCCAAAGCAGGGTTTCTCCACTGAGACTTTACTGGCTACACTGATATCTGAGTTTTCTGAGATGCTTGCCATTCCCTTCAGCTATCCAGTATATGGCCATGTCACAGATCTTGGAAGTGGTTCATATATTGGACACAAAATCATGAGCCTATTCTGGAGAGTGGCCAGAATTCAGGAAGAAAACAGGAACGTAGGAAGATAGTTGGTGTTGCCCATTGATAAGGCAAGCCACACTCCATTTATAAATTGTGCCGGATGAATACTGGGAAGTTTTCTCCTTGAGAGGATACACCCATTGAGGCATTCTCTTTTCTAATGTCTACAACCACGGACACAGTGGGATACACAGACCTAAAAACACTCGCCTTGTCAAAGGACTAACTAGAAACACTCCACTCCAAACCAAACACACCTCCTTTCCTAACTATTCTCAGAACAAAAGAAAAAACCACAAACCCATACCCACAACCACAAAGGCACCTCCTTCCCCCAAGTAGGTCTGGAACTATCCAGAGTGTCCTCTGACCGGAGGGCCATACTATGTTCCCCAGAAATTGTCTGTCCTGTCTCAGATCTGGGCTCCTTGGTCAACTCTGTGAAGTTTTCAGGAGCCAGCAGTGAGCCTCTACCTGTTTTCTCCGGAAGGGCCGCTCTTCAGAATTTTTCTGGAATTTGGCCATTCTCACATAAGTAGGTACCACAAAAGACTGACTCTGTCCTCGGAAAATCCAAACAAGTGAGAACACTGGAACTGGTGCTGGGACTGGGTCTTGGTGCCTGGCTTCCTGGAACCCAAATTTGGAGAGTTCCATCAACAAGGATGTGAGGTGAGGTCACTTCCTTTAGTAACTGAATGAGGTCACTGCCTTGGCAACCAATTTGTCCTAACATTTGCTTCCTAAGGTCTCATAACATGGAGGATGTCCCTACTACCTGTGACACTTTCACAAGTTAGAATAGTATAGAAACCATAGTCACCTGGGAACAGCTCTCCACAAAGGCCTAGTTTGGTTCATCTCCTCTACCTTAAGAAGAGAGAATCTGATTCAGACACAACCCTTCATCCTGACCAGGTTGTTTGCCATGGAAGATGCCTTTTGCTCTATCATGTCCTTCATAGCTGCCTACATATTCTCCAGGGATCATTTCTGCATGGAACTTTGAAGTTTTCAGCAGGTGGAAGATCCCCTGCATTCCTGTATTGTAAGACCAAACCTTTCCCTGCTTTTCTGAACACTTAGATTGAGGGAACAGTGTATGGTTAGGGTTAATAATATGTTCAATTAAAACCAAAATACTCCCACATGGCCCTCATTTTCTTCCATGTAGACATTCATCATAACCTCTGGCTGGAGGTTTCCATAAGGGGCGCAGCCCAAGACAGTGTCCAAAATAAGTTCCCTTTCCCCTCATTTTCCTAAAGTCAGGGTTTCCTGGACACCCTTCCTGTAAACCAGGATTGATCAAATAGGCCTGCCAGTAATACTGCTCTGTTTCTTCATTTTGAAGCCTACTGACTGTGAGGTATAGATTCTTTATGTGATTTGGAGTCATGTGATAACCCAAGCACTGCTGCAGGGCTTTGAAGAACTCATTTGTCTCAAAGGATCCCTCTACTTACTTGATGGAGGTCAGGAACCTAACAGAGGAAGCAAGAGACTTCATCCACAATGACTGATCTTTTTGCCATTTTGGTTTTGGATGCACACATGGGATCTTTCTTTAGATCCATCAGGTGCTGAAAATCAAAGCCACAGCCTCTCTCAGAGCCGAAAGGATGATTCAGACACATCCCTTTCCAAAGCAATTAAGCAAAGAGCCACAGGTGATGCTCATTCATTTCCAATTGAAAGCAGTTTTTTTCAGGCTTCACAAAATGGTGGCCTGAGGAAAAGACCTTCCTGACATTAAGGTCAACAGAACAGTAGGTTAGCAAAAGGCACAAAGCAGGGTTTCTCTACTGAGACTTTACTGGTCACACTGATATCCGAGTTTTCTGAGATGCTCCCAATTCCCTTTATCTATCCAGTACATGGCCATGTCACAGAACTCGACAGAGGTCCATATCTTGGACAAAAAAACATGAGCCTATTCTGGAGAGTGGCCAGAATTCAGGAAGGAAACAGGAACTAAGGAAAGAAGTAGGTGTTGCCCATATAAGGCAAGCCACAGTCCATTCATAAATTGGGCAGGATGTGTGCTGAGATGCTTTCTACTAGACAGGACACAACCATTGATGCATTCATTTTTCTAATATCTACAACCACGGAAAAAGTGGGAAACACAAACATAGAAACACTCGCCATGTCAAATGACTTACCAAAAACAGTCCACTCCAAACCAAACATACTGCCTTTCCTACCTATTCTCAGAACATGATACAAAACTACAAATTCACACCCACACCCACAAAGGCACCTCCATTACCCAAGTAGGTCTGTGACTATCCAGAGTGTCCTCAGACTGGTGGGCCTTACTCTGCTCCCTCGAAATGGACTTTCCTGTCTCAGATCAGGTCTCCTTTACCAACTCTGTAAAGTTGTCAGCATCAATCAGTGAGTCACTACCTGCTTTCTCAGGAAAGGCCCCTCTTCAGAGCTTTCCTGGCATTTAGCCATCCACACATCAGTATGTACCAAGAAAGACCGACTTTGTCCTTGGTAAATCCAAACAAGTAAACCCACTGGGACTGGGACTGGGACTGGCTCTGAGTGCCTGGCTTCCTGGATCCCAATTTCAGAGAGTTCCATCACCAAGGAAGTGAGGTAGGTCACTTCCTTCAGGAACCGAATGAGGTCACTATCTTGGCAACCACTTTATCCTAAATTTGCTTCCAAGGGTCCCATGAGAGAGAGGCTGCCCCTACTTCCTGTGTCACATTCACAAGATAGAATGGTATATCAACCATAGGCACATGGTAACAGCTCTCCACACAGACCTGGTTTGGTCCATCTTCTCTACATTAAGAAGAGAGAGGCTTATTCAGACACATCGCTTCATCCTGACCAGGTATTTTACCAAGGAAGATATCTGTTGCTCTCTCAGGTTCTTCATAGCTGCCTACATCTTCTCCAGGGTTTATTTCTGCATGGAACTTGAGGTTCTCAACAGGTGGAAGATCCCCTATCTACCTGTATTATAACACCAACTCTGTCCCTGCTCTTCGTAAAGTTAAATTGAGGGAACAGTGCATGGTTAGGGTTAATAGCATGTTCGATTTTGGTTAGGAATCATTCTGTGAGATGAATAATGGTATTGGGAACCTCCGATATTACAAGCATATATAGGTGTAATATAAGTATGAAAACAGAAATCTAGGAAAGATTTCAAACCCAGATGAACATTGGGCCCTTGATTGGGATACTTAGCTTTGAATTATTTCCGCAAAGTTGTCTCAGATAAATCGATATACAATGGTATAGGACCTTGTACCTTGGATGACTGAATGAGGAAGAGATCGTCCAGACAAAAAGAGATAGTTCGAAAAGTTATTTAGATATAGGGTTTTGGTTAGAGAGTGAATGTAAATGTCAGCATATGTGAAGAGTCAGTCACAGTGATGAACTGGGGAAAATGTGTAGGAAAGCAGATATCAATAGAGACATTAGGAAATCAGGGAAAGTACAAAGTGAGTGATAGGATAAGATGTTTTTAACATGGTTGAGTTTGAATATATAATCTTAGGAAGAAACAAATATGTAGTCACCAATAGGAATGATATTTGAGATCATTAGTTAATCAGGACATGGATGTTGTTAGTAATACATGCTCACATTAAATTTAGGCTTTGGTATAATCATAAGGGTGTCCTTTGCATTTTTTGTCAGGAATATTACTGTGTTGAAATGTAAATGTGTATCAGGTGACTACAGTATTTCTTCAACTATTTCTGAAAGCAACATTTTAAGACTGATAAGTTAGTATTGGGGACACAAGTACGTGTACCCTGTGCCTATGATTATAAAGATGATGCCTTAATAGACCATACTGTAAATAAATAATATAACTGGATCAAACTTTAAATAATTGATTGAATTGATATCTGAAAATATATAGGAAATCTTATATTGATATACATAAGTTCATTCTAACCAGTTATACATCTAATGGTAATTTTAGCATTATGGTTTATGATGAAGAGTGTGGGAGTTTTGCTTCAAAAATGATTATGGAAATCGAAAATAATATGTTTGGAAATAATCTCATGCAAAGAACACTCAAGAAACATGGAGGAATACATATGTTCTGAAACAGAAAGTAATTGCAAGTGAACCAAATGCGTACAGATTTGTGAACTTGTGGATGAAAAGTATTATCCTATGATGTCCATAAACTGAAGAAATTGTAATGTACCAGTGTTGAATAAAAATGAACTTCAAAATACACATCATGTCCCATAGGATTTTACTTGCATTGATGTTAAACTGGGTCAGTTACTGTACAAATATTAGTATTTGTAAGCACCATTCACCAAAGTTAGTTTTCAGTACTGGGAAATAAATATGTATTTCATGTGGATGAATATTTCTGAGAATAATCTTGTGAAAATTTGATTATAAATCCACATATAGGAACATGAGTTAAATTAATGAGTGTATAATAAGACACATATATTTCATATTTTGAAAAATCTGGAGAAAAAAAAATATATATATATAGATACAAACACAGACATTAAAATGTAGTAATATGTATGCCAATCAAAATTCATTATGAAATATATATCATCCTCATATCCAAAAATATTCTTTTTACTGAGCATGGATTTATGTATAATGCTGTTCATCTAGGAAATTCACCAATACGTTGAATTTTCAGTTCCATCAGTATTTAGGGGGAGTGATCTCTTCTCACAATCTGTATCATCCTAAAACAGCAAGCTCACAAGAATGTACGTGTGATACCAGGTAGGATACTAAATATGCATAATAAATTTCATGAGATGAATAGGCTACAGAGAAAGGGAGACAGAAATGTACATATGTGTTAACTTTAAAAACTCATGGAGAAGTATTACAATAAAAAGTTGACTAGATTTATAACACATACACTTGATAAAGCAGAAGGCAAGTCCTAGTATACACCATGCCTCCTATGTACGGCGTGTATTTCTATTCTGTTAGGTTTCTTTTTCTACATCATATTAAGATTAGTAGTCAGAGTCTAGTAGGGTATGGGTTAGTGACAGGGATTCAGTATTTCTAATGGAAAATAGGAAAATGAATCTAATGTGTATGCAAATATTTGCTAGACAAAAATCTTCCCACTGTCCTCCAAAACAATGCCTTGATATTTCCTTCGCCACAAGTAATACACAATTAGTGGAGAAGAGTTTGAAAATCTGTGAATATATATCTGGAAAAGAAAATGCTCAGGGGTTCACAACCTTGGAGGTGGTAGAGGAATTTCCAAAAGTAAGGTACAGGGTAAACACTCCACAAACATGGAACTCTGGTGGCCTAATGAGTTTTTGAGAAACTGCCTCTGAGTTTGGACCCTTGAAAAATTTGTTGTTGTCAGGAGCTTTAGCTTCCTTTGTATTGAGACCATCAAACCTGGGTTGGCATCTATGTGACCTGGATGACATGGTTCCTTATATGCTATTGAACATGAGGAAGAAGTTCTGAATTTTCCCTTTGTTATTAAACTGAGGACACTGGGGTCTAAGTGTCTAACCATGTGATCTGTGAAGCCATTTGGTCATACTCCACTTTTCGTGGTGTTTCTTACTGCTGCACTGGGAGTTTGGTATTGGCTTCACGTAATACAAGGAGAAAAACTGGGACACAGTGCTAGAAGGAGTACTCTCACGTGTAGTGGTTGAGGGTCTGCAGGAGAATGCACCAACCAGGCTTCTATCCCAAAAAGCTTGCACCCATGTCCATAGCAACCTGATTCTGAACATTGCCCTGAAACCTCTCCATATAACAAGGTCCCTTTACTTGTAAGGTTCTGCTGGCTGCAACATGTCAGTCACAAGTCATTCGGAAACCAATGGCAGAACCACGTGTCCCCACGACAGATGTTTTATCATACACCTGCCCACCACTGCTCTGGGCCCACTAATCAGCAGGCTCCAACTTTCTGGCACCTCTGTTCTCACCATTTTCATGAAACCCAGTCAATCAATGCAATGTCTGGTACACTCATGATCAGCAACAGATATCCAAAGGTTCTCCAGTGCCATCTGTTCATGGAAATTTTAAAAATTCATGGTATTTATCTAGCCAATTTTCAAGGATGAAGTTGGAGGCACTGTGGCTTTCAATTTATTCAGGAACCATGAAATGGTGAGGAAGCTTATTTCAATTAAAGCTCAGGAGAACTCTCAGAGGCAAGGTTTCCCAAAGAGTGGCCAAAAGGTCACATTAAGCCAGGCCCATTGAGGTCTACAATTGAGGTCCATATGTGTTTTGACTCTCAACAATGGCTGCCACGTCTTTCTGAATAAAGTCATGTGATATCCTGCCTGAGATTCCCAGTGCTCTTTGGAAAGCTATCCTGAGCCTAGATCTCAGTCTCCAAGGGCAACTCTCATGTGTGGCCTCCTAAAATCCCAACACAATTCATGTCAATACTTCTCTGAGTTCATTTCAGTCTCTAAGGGGAATCACTCCAGAGTTGAAGTCCATGCGGACCCAGTCATCTCTTCCAACCACCACACAAATGACCACAATTAAACCAAAACACTCCCACATGGCCCTCATCTTCTTCAATATAAACTCTCATCATAAGCTCTTGCTGGAGGTTTCCATGAGGGGCGCAGCCTAAGGAAGTGTCCAAAATAAGCTCACTTGCCCCTTATTTGCCTAAACTCAGTGTGGCCTGGAAACCCTTTCTGTGAACCAGATGTGATAAAATAGGCCTGCCATTAATACTGCTCTACTTCTCCAATTTGAGGCCTACTCTCTGTGGGGCATAGATTCTTTATGTGAATTGGGGTCATGAGAAAATCAAGCACCTATGGGCTACCCTCTGCAGGGCTTTGAAGAACCCATTTCAGTGAGTCGAGGAATTGGACCAAATGTTCTTTAGATATAGGGTTTTTGTTAAAGAGTGAAAGTAAATGTCAGCATATTTGAAGAGTCAGTCACAGTGATGAACTGGGGAAAATGTGTAGGAAATCAGATATCAATAGAGACATTAGGAAATCAGGCAAAGTACAAAGTGAGTGATAGGATAAGACATTTTTAACAGGGTTCAGATTCAATATTTAATCTTAGGAAAAAACAAATATGTAGTCACCAATAGGAATGATATTTGAGATCATTAGTTAATCAGGACTTGGATGTTGTTAGTAATACATGCTCACTTTCAATATAGGCTTTGGTACAATCATAAGTGTGTCCGTTGCATTTTGTGTCAGGAATATTACTGTGATAAAATGTGTATGTATATCAGGTGACTAGAGTATTTCTTCCACCAATTCTTAAAGCAATATTTTAAAGACTTATAAATTAGTATTTGGGATACAAATAGGTATACCATCGGTCTATGAATATAGAGATGATGCCTTAATAGACCATACTGTGAATAAATAATATAACTGGTTCAAACTTTAAATAATGGATTGAATTGATATCTGAAAATATATAGGAAATTTTATATTGATATACATAAATTCATTCTAACCAGTTATACATCTAATGGTAATATTAGCATTATGGTTTATCATGAAGAGTGTCTGAGTTTTGCTTCAAAATGATTATGAAAATCAAAAATAATGTGTTTGGAAAGAATCTTATGAAAAGAACAGTCAAGAAACATGGAGGAATACATGTGTTCTGAAGTAGGAAGTGATTGAAAGTGAACCAAATGCCTATAAATTTGTGAAATTGTGGATGAAAGGATATATCCTATAATGTCCATAAACTGCAGAAATAGTAATGTATCAGTGTGGAATAAAAATGAACTTCAAAATACACATCATGGTCCCATAGGTGTCTACTTGCATTGATGTGAAACTGGGTCAGTCACTGTGGAAATATTACGATTTGTATGCACCATTCACTGAATTTAGTTTTCAGTACTAGGAAATAAATATGTATTTAAGGTGGATGAATATTTCTAAGAATTATTTTGTAAAAATTTGATTATAAATCCACATACACACACATGAGTGAATTTAGAAAGTGTATAATAAGACACATATATTTCATATTTTGGAAAATCTAAAGAGTAGATATCTATATCTATATAGATAGATAGATAGATAGATAGATAGATAGATAATTAGATACTCACATACACAGATATTAAAATGTAGCAATATATATGCCATTCGAAAACCATAATAAAATAGATATCATCCACGTATCCAAAAATATTCATTTTACTGAACATTTATTTATGCATAATACTGTTCATCTAGGAAATTCACTCATAGGTAGAATTTCCAGTTCCATCAGTATTTAGAGGGAGCGATCTCTTCTCACAATTTGTATCTTCCAAAATAAGCAAGCTCACAAGAATGTACATGTGATACCAGGTAGAATTCTAAAGATGCATTAAAAAATACATGTGATGAATAGGCTACAGAGAAAGTGAGACAGAAATTTACATATGTGTTAATTTTAAAAACTCATGGAGAAGTATTACAATGAAAAGTTGACTAGATTTATAACAAATACCATTGATAAAGCCGAAGGCAAGTCCAAGTATACACCATGACTCCTATGAAAGGCCTGTATTTCTATTCTGTTAAGTTTCTTTTTCTCCATCATATTTTGATTAGTAGTCAGAGTCTAGTAGGGTATGGGGTAGGGTCAGGGATTCAGTATTTCAAATGGAAAATAGGAAAATGAATCTAATGTGTATGCAAATATGTGCTACACAAAAATCTTCCCACTCTCATCCAGAACAATGCTTTGACATTACCTTCGCCCCAAATAAGAAACAATTAGTGGAGAAAAGTTAGAAAATCTGTGAATACATATGTGGAAAGGAAAATGCTCAGGAGTTCACAAACTTGTAGGAGGTAGAACGGGTTACAAAAAGAGAGAGGGTAAACACTCCACAAACATGGAGCTCTGCTAGCCTTTTTGAGAAACTGCCTCTGAGCTTGGGCAGTTAAAATATATGTTGTTGTCAGGAGCTTTAGCTTCCTTTGTAGTGAGACCATCAATTCTGGGTCTCCATCTATGTGACCTGGATGACATGGTTTTTTATTTTCTAGTGAACATGAGGCAGCAGTGCTGAATTCTCTCTTTGTAGGTAAACTTTGGCCACTGGGGTCTAAGTATCTAACTGTGTTGTCTGAAAAGCCATTTGGTCATTATCCACTTTCGTGGTGTTTTTCGTGGTGAGTTTGGTATTGGCTTCACGAAATACAAGGAGTTCTACTGGGACACAGTGCTGGAGGATGTACTCTCACGTGTGGTGGGTTACTAAAATGCACCAGTGGGGCTTCAATCCCACATAGCTTTTCAACTTGACAATAGCAACCTGATTCTGGACATTGGCAGGAATCCTCTCCATATAATAAGATGCCTTTACATACAGTCTGCTGGCTGTACCATGTCAGTCACAAGTGATTTCTAAGCCAATGGCAGATCCACGTGGCCCCACCAGAAATGTTTTTTTCACACACCTACACTCCACTGCTCTAGGCCCACTAGTCTGCAGGCTCCAACTTTCTGGCATCTATGTTCTACACTTTTTCCATGAAACCCAGTCAATCAAGGCACTGTCTGGTACAGTCATGATCAGCAACAGGACATCCAGAGGTTCTCCAGTGAAACCTGGTCATGGTAATTTCAAAAAATTCATGGTATTTATCTAGATATTTTTCAATAATGAAGTTGGAGGCACTGTGGGATTCAATTTATACAGGAACCATTAAAAGGTGAGGAATCTCATTTCAATGAAAGGTCTGGAGAACTCTCACAGGCAAGGCTTCCCAAAGAGTGGGCAAAAGGTCACATGAAGCCAGGCCCATTGAGGTCTACAATGTGAATTCCATGTGTGTTTTGACTCTCAACTATGGCTGACAATCTTTCAAAATAAAATCTTGTGATATCCTGGCTGAGATTCCCAGTGCTCTGTGGAAAGTCACCCTGGGCCTAGATCTCAGTTTCCAATGGCGAATCTCATGCTTGGCCTCCAAAAATCTCAACACAATTCATGGCAATACTTCTCTGAGCTCAGTTCCACAACTCAGTCTCTAAGGGGAATCACAACAGAGTTCAAGCCCAGGTGGACCCAGGCATCTCTTCCAATTGCCACACAAATGACGACAATTAAAACCAAAACACTCCCACAGGGCCCTCTTCTTCTTTTATATAGACACTAATCATAACCTCTAGCTGGAGGTTTCCATGAGGGGCACAGCCCAAGACAGTGTCAAAAATAATCTCACTTGCCCCTCATTTGCCTAAAGTCAGGGTGGCCTGGACAACATTCCTGTGAAACAGAAGTGATCATATAGGACTGCTGTTAATACTGCTCCACTTCTCAAATTTGAGGCCTACTGACTGTGGGGTATAGATTCTTTGTGTGAATTGGAGTCATGAGAAAACGCAAGCACCTATTGTCCAGCCTCTGCAGGGCTTTGAAGAACTCATTTGACACAAATGATTCCTATTCTCACTTGATGGAGGTCATTAATATTACAGAGGAAGGCGAGAGGCTTCATGTACAATGACTGATCTATTTTTCCATTTTGGTTTTGGATGCCCACATGGGATCTTTCTCTAGATACATCAGGTGCTGAAAATCTAAACCACAGGCTCACACAGGGCCAAGAGGCTGATTCAGACAAATCCCTTTCCAAAGCAATGAAGTAAAAAGCCACAGGTGATTCCCATTCATTTCCATTTGAAAACTCTTTTCTTCAGGCTTCACTAAGGTTTGGCCTGAGGCAAAGACCTTTCTGACATTCAGAGCAACAGAACAATAGGTAATCAAAAGCCCCCAAGCAGGGTTTCTCCTAGGAGACTTTCCTGGTTACTCTGATATGTGAGTTTTCTGAGATGCTCGCCATTCCCTTCAGCTATCCAGTACATGGCTATGTCACAGAGCTTGGAGGTGGTACGTATCTTGTACAAAAATACATGATACTAATCTTTAGAGTGGCCAGAATTCAGGAACAAAATGAGAACATAGGTAGATAGCAGGTGTTTCCCATGGATAAGGCAAGCCTCAGTCCATTCATTAATTGGGAAGGATGCATACTAGGAAGTTTTCTACTAGACAGGACACACCCAATGAGCTATTTTCTTTTCTAATATCTACAAAGAAAAACACAGTGGGATACACAGACACAGAAACAGTCTCCTTGTCAAATGACTTACTAGAAACAGTCCACTCCATACCAAACAAACCTCCTTTTTTACCTATTCTCAGATCATGAGAAAAAACCACAAACACAAACCAACACCCACAAATGCACCTCCTTCTTCCAAGTAGGTCTGTGACTATCTGGAGTGTCCTCTGACTGGTAGGACATACGATGTAACCCAGAAATGGCCTTTCTGTCTCAGATCTGGTCTCCTTCGTCAAATCTATGAATTTGTAAGGAGGCAGTGGTGAGCCAATTCCTATGCTCTCAGGAAAGACCCCTCTTCACAGCTTTCTTGGTATTTGGCAACCCTTACATCAGTAGGTACCAAGAAAGACTGACTCTGTCCTTGGTAAATCCAAAGAAATGAGCCCACTGTGACTCGACTGGGACTGGCTCAGGGTGCCTGGCTTCCTGGATCACAAAATTCAGAGACCTCCATCACCAAGGAAGTGAGGTGAGGTCACTACCTTCAGAAAATGAATGAGGTCACTGTCTTGGCCACCACTTTGTCCTAACAGTTTCTTCCTATTGTCTCCTGACATGGAGGCTGCCCTACTTCCTGTGATACTTTCACATGTTAGAATGGTATAGAAACCATAGTCACCTGGGAACAGCTCTCCACACAGGCCTAGTTTGGTCCATCTTCCCTACATTAAGAATAGAGAGGCTGACTCAGACACATCCTTTCATCCTGACCATGTTGTTTGCCATGGAATATGACTTTTGTTCTCTCAGGTCCTTCATAGCTGCCTGCATCTTCTCCAGGGATAATTTCTGCATGGATTTTGAGGTACTCAGCAGGTGGAAGATCTCCTAACTTCCTGTATTGTAATACCAACTTTGTCCCTGCTCTTCTGTAAAGTGAGATTGAGGGAATATTGTATGGTCAGGGTTAATAGCATGTTCGATTTGGGTTGGAAATCATTCTGCTGGATGAATAATTGTATTGGGAACCAGCGATATTTATAAGAATATAGAGGGAAAACATAAGTATGAAAACAGAAATCTAGGTAATATTTGAAGCCCAGAAGGATTTGGACCCTTGATTGGGATCCTTAGCTTGAGTTATGTTTTGCACCGAGGTCTCAGTTAAATTGATATACAATGGCATAAGACCCTGTACCTCAGATGATTAAATGTAGAAGAGAACATCCAGTCAAAAAGGGATTGTGTGTAGGATTAGGAAGATAGTCAGTAGGTTTAGGAGGAAGAGTGAGTCTAGGATTTGGACCAAATGTTCTTTAGCAATACGGTTTTGGTTAGAGAGTGAATATAAATGACACCATATGTGAAGAGTCAGGCACAATGATGAACTGGGGAAAATATGTAGGAAAGCAGACATCAATAGAGACATTAGGAAATCTGGCAAAGTATAACATGATAGGATTAAAGATTTTCAACAGGGTTGAGGTTGAATACATAATCTTAAGAAGAAACAAATTTGTAGTCACCAATAAGATTGACATTTGAGAGCATTAGGCAACCTGGACATGGATATATTTAGTAATCCATGTTCACATTCCATTGAGGCTTTGGTACAATCATAAGGGTGACCTTCGCATTTTGTGTCCAAAATATTACTGTGATAATATGTATATGAAGATCAGGTGACATGAGTATTTCTTCCACCATTTCTGGGGGAAATATTTTGAAAAGATATAAATTAGTACTGGGGATACTAATAGGCTTACCCTGTGTTCATGAATATAGAGATGATGCATTAATAGACCATAATGTGAATAAATTATATGACTGGTTCCAAATTTAAATAATGGATTGTATTGATATCTGAAAAAATAGGAGAAATCATTTATTGATATACATACATTCATTCCAACCACTTACATATCTAATGGTTATCTTAGGGTTACCGTTTATCATGAATAGTGAATGAGTTTTGCTTCAAAAATGATTATGGAATCGAAAATAATGTGTTTAGAAAGAAGTCTAGTGAAAAGACGAGTCAAGAAACATGGAGAAATATAAGTGTTCTGAAGGAGGAAGTGATTGAAAGTGAACCAAATATTTACAAATTTGTGAATTTGTGAATGAAAGGATATATTTTATGATGTCTATAAACTGAAGAAATAATAACGTACAAGGTTTGAATAAAAATGAACTTTAATAAACACATCACATCCAATAGGAATCTACTTGCATTGATGTTAAACTTGGTCAGTTACTGTAGAAATATTACGATTTGTAAGCACCCTTCCCTGAAGTTAGTTTTCAGTACTAGGAAACAAATATGTATTTCAGTGGATGTATATTTCTGAGAATAAACTTGTTAAAAGTTGATTATAAATCCACATATATGAATATGAATGAATTCAGGCGGTGTATAAGAAGACACATATATTTCATATTTTGGTAAATCTGGAGAATATATATATATATATAGACACACAAACACACACACATTATAATGTAGCAATATATATGCCAACTGAAATTCATCATGAAAAATAACTCATCCGCATATCCCAAAATATTCATTTTACTGAACAGTAATATATGTATAGTGTTGTTCATCTAGGAAGCTCACTCATGGGTTGAATTTTCTGTTAAAACAGCGTTTAGGAGGAGTGATCTCTTCTCACAATTTGTATCTGCCAATTCAGCCACCTCACAAGAATGTACATGTGAAACCAGGTAGGATTCTATTTGTGCATATAAAAATACATTTGCTTAATAGGCTACAGAGAAAGGGAGACAGGAATTCACATATTTCTTAACTTTAAAAACACATGGAGAATTATTTCAACAAATAATTGACTAGATTTATAACTCCTACCTTATATCATGCAAAAGGTAAGTCCAACTATACACCATGCTTCCTCTGAAATGCTTGTATTTCTATTCTGTTTGGGTTATTTTTCTCCATTATATTAATATTAGTAGAGTTTAGTAGGGTATGGGTTAGTGTCAGGGATTCAGTATTTCAAACAGAAAATTGTAAAATGAATCCAATGTATATGCAAATATGTGCTAAACAAAATCTTCTCTCTCTCATCCAGAACAATGACTTGACATTCCCTTCGCCACAAGTAAGTCAGAATTAGAGGAGAAGAGTTAGAAAATCTGTGAATATATATTTAGAATGGAAAATGCTCAGGAATTCACAACCTTGGAGTTGATAGAGCAGTTTCCAAAAGTAAGTGACATGGTAAACACTCCACAAACATGGAGATCTGCTGGCCTAAACACTTCTTGAGAAATTGCCTCTGAGCTTGGGCACTTGAAATATATGTTGTTTTCAGGAGCTTTAACTTCCGATGTAGTGAGACCATCAAAGCTAGGTCTGCATCTATGTGACCAGGAGGACATGGTTTCTTATTTTCCAATGACCATGAGGCAGCAGTGCTAAATTCTCTCTTTGTAGCTAAATTGTGGCCACTGGGGCTAAGTGTCTCCCCATGTGGACTGTGAAGCCATTTGGTCATCCTCGACTTTTCGTTTTGTTTCTTGCTGCTGCACTGGGAGTTTGGTATTTGCTTCACGAAATACAAGGAGTTCAAGTGGGACACAGTGCTGGAGGGAGTTCTGTCACGTGTGGTGGGTCAGTGTCTGCATGAGAATGCACCAACTAGGCTTCTATCCCACATAGCTTGCCCCTTGACCATAGCAACCTGATTCTAAACATTGCCGTGAAAAATCTCCATATAACAAGATGCCTTTATATAGAAGGGTCTGCTGGCTGCACCGTGTCTGTCTCAAGGCATTTGAAAGTCAATGGCAGATCCACATGGCCCCACCAGAGATGTTTTATCACACACCTGCACACCACTGCTCTAGGCCCACTACTCAGCAGGCTCCAACTTACTGGCATCTCTGTTCTACACGATTTTCATGATACCTAGTCAATCAAGGCACTGTCTGGTATACTCATGATCAGCAACAGGACATCCAATGGTTCTGCAGTGCCACCTGGTCATGAGAATTTCTAAAATTTTATGGTATTTATCTAACTATTTTTCACAGATGAAATTGTTGGTACTGTGGGTTTCAATTCATTCAGGATCCATTAAATGTTGAGGAAGCTCATTTTAATGAAGGATCTGGAGATCTCTCACAGGCAAGGCTTCCCAAAGAGTGGCCAAATTGTCACATGAAGCCAGGCCCATTGAGGTCTACAATGTGAGGTCATGTGTGTTTTGACTCTCAACGATGGCTGCCAAGTCTTTCAGAATAAAACCTGTGATATCCTAGCTGAGATTCCCAGTGCTCTCTGGAAAGCCTCCCTGGGCCTAGACCTCAGTTTCCAAGGGCGACTCTCATGTGTGGCCTCCTGAAATCCCAACAACATTCATGGCAATACTTCTCTGAAGTTAGTTCCAAATCTCATTCTCTAAGGGGAATCACATCAGAGTTCAAGCCCAGGTGGACCCAGTCATCTCTTCCAACTACCACACAAATGACCACAATTAAAACCAAAACACTCCCACATGGTTCTCATCTTCTTCCATATAGACACACATCATAACCTGTGGATGGAGTTTTCCATGAGGGGCACAGCCAAACCAGTGCCCAAAATAAGCTCCCTTGCCCCTCATTTGCCTAACGTCAGGGTGGATTGGACATGCTTCCTGTGAACCAGGAGTGATCAAATAGGCCTGCCGTAAATGCTCCACTTCTCCACTTTGAGGCCTTCTTACTGTGGGGATTATATTCTTCTTTTTCTAAATTTTTTTGGAAATTTAATTGGAAAGTTAAAAAAATTGTTTTGCAGAATGTTAAATTTCTAATGGCAAAGCCTTCACCTTGTTTGTGAAGGAAACCTTGATGCCTTGCCAATCTGGTAACATGGAGACACTCAAAATTTTCTTTTACATACTACATGGATGAATGGCTACAGCTCATAGTTTTTTAAAACTGAAAGGCAGATACCAGCAAGTAAGATAACAAATAAAAGACAATTTTATTAAAAAATAAAGTTGTTAAATGACTCAAATATTGGAAATTCAATTCTTTTTATTTTTGGTTGTTCAAAACATTATAAAACTCATGATATATCATCTTTCATACATTTGACTCAATTGGGTTATGAACTCCCATTTTTACCCCAAATACAAATCGCAGAATCACATCAGTTACACACTCACGTTTTTACATAATAGCATACTAGTTATTGTTGTATTCTGCTACCTTTCCTATTCCCTACTATTCCCCCTCCCCTCCCATCTTCCCTCTCTACCTCATCTGCTGTTGTTTAATTCTCTCCCTTGTTTTCCCCTCTTTAGCCTCACAACCTCTTATATGTAATTTTGTGTAACATTGAGTAGTCTCCTACCATTTCCATATGCTTTTCCTTCTCTCTCCCTTTCTCTCCCCCCACTCATCTCTGTTTAGTTTTAATATTTTTCTCATGTTCTTCCTCCCTGTTCTCTTCTTATTTGCTCTCTCTATATAAAAGGAAACATTTGGCATTTGTTTTTTAAGGATTGGATAGATTCGCTTAGCATAATCTATTCTAATGCCATTCATTTCCCTGCAAATTCTATGATTTTGTCATTTTTCAGTGCTGTGTAATACTCAATTGTGTATAGATGCCACATTTTTATTATCCATTCGTCTATTGAAGGGCATCTAGGTTGGTTCCAAAGTCTAGCTATTGTGAATTGTGCCGCTATGATCATCGATGTGGCAGTATCCTTATACTGCTCTCTATTAACATCCTCAGGGAAGAGTCTGAGAAGGGCGATATCTCGGTCAAATGGTGGTTCCATTCCCAGCTTTCCCATGAATCTCCATACTGCTTTCCATAGTGTACTCACCAATTTGCAGTCCCACAAGCAGTGTACAAGTGTACCCTTTACCCCACATCCTCACCAACACTTATTGTTGTTCGACGTCATAATGGCTGCCAATCTTACTGGAGTGAGATGGTATCTTAGGGTGGTTTTGATTGCATTTCTCTGACTGCTAGAAATGGTGAGCATTTTTTCATGTACTTGTTGATTGATTGTATGTCCTCCTCTGTGAAGTGTCTGTTAAGATCCTTGGCCCATTTGTTGATTGGGTTATTTGTTATCTCATTGTTTAATTTTTTTGAGTTCTTTGTATATTCTAGATATTAGGGCTCTATCTGAAGTGTAAGGGGTAAAAATTTGTTCCCAGGATGTAGGCTCTCTATTTACCTCTCTTATTTTTTCTCTTGCTGAGAAAGATCTCTTTAGATTAAGTAAGTCCCATTTGTTTATTCTTTTTATTAACTCTTGGGCTATGGGTTTCCTATTAAGGAATTTGGAGCCCAACCCCACAGTATGTACATCGTAGCCAACTTTTTCTTCTATCAGACGCAGTGTCTCTGATTTTATATCTGGCTCCTTGATCCATTTTGAGTTAACTTTTGTGCATTGTGAGAGAAAGGGATTCAGTTTCATTTTGTTGCATATGAATTTCCAGTTGTCCCTGCACCATTTGTTGAATATGCTATCCTTCTTCCATTGCATGCTTTTAGGCCCTTTTTCAAATATAAGAAAGTTGTAATTTTGTGGATTTGTCTCTGTGTCCTCTATTCTGTACCATTGGTCCATCTGCCTGTTTTGATACCAGTACCACACTGTTTTTGTTACTATTGCTTTGTAGTACAGTTTGAACTCTGGATTCACACTTCCTGCTTAGAATTGCTTTCGCTATTCTGGGTCTTTTGTTTTTCCATATGAAATTCATGATTACTTTATTTATTTCTACAAGAAATGCCATTGGGTTTTTGATTGGCATGGCATTAAACCTGTAGAGAACTTTGGGTAATATCGCCATTTTGATGATGTTATTTCTGCCTATCCATGTACAGGGCATACTTTTCCATCCTCTAACATCTTCTTCTATCTCTCTCTTTAGGATTCTGTAGATTTCATTGCATAAATCTTTCACCTCTTTGGTTAGCTTGATTCCCAAGTTTTTTATTTTCTTTGAGTATACTGTAAAAGGAGTGGTTTTCCTCATTTAAATTTCAGAAGTTTTGTTGCTGATATACAGGAATGCCTTAGATTTATGCGTGTTGATTTTATATCCTGCCACTTTGCTGAATTCATTTACTAACTCTAGCAGACCCTTTTGGGTCTGTTAAATATATTATCATGTCATCCAAAAATAGCGATAATTTAAGTTCTTCTTTTCCTATTTTTAAGTCTTTAATTTCTTTTGTCTGTCTAATTGCTCTGGCTAGTATTTCAAGAACTAAATCGAATAGAAGTGGTGATAGATGGCATCCCTGTCTTGTTCCAGATTTTAAAGGGAATGCCTTCAGTTTTTCTCCATTTACAATGATGCTAGCCTGAGGTTTAGCATATATAGCTTTTACAATGTTGAGGTAAGTTCCTGTTATTCCTAGTTTTTATAGAGTTTTAAACATAAAGGGATGCTGTACTTTGTAGAATGCTTTTTCTGCATCTATCGAGATGATCATATGGTTCTTCTCTTTAAGTCTATTGATGTGGTGAATAGTATTTATTGATTTCCGTATATTGAACCAGCCTTGCATCCCTGGGATGAATCCCTCTTGATCATGATGCACAATTTTTTTATGTGCTTTTGTATTTGATTTGCCAGGATTTTATTGAGAATTTTTGCATCCAAGTTTATTAGAGATATTGGTCTGTAGTTTTCTTTCTTTGAAGTGTCTTTGTCTGGTTTTGGGATCAGGGTGATGTTGGCCTCATAGAATGAAATTGGAAGAACTCCTTCTTTTTCTATTTTTTGAAATAGCTTGAAAAGTATTGGTATTAATTCATCTTTGAACGTTTTGTAGAACTCTGCTGTATAACCATCTGGTCCAGGGTTTTTTTTGGTAGGTAGTCTTTTGAAGGTTTCTTCTATTTCTTCCTTTGTTATTGGTCTATTTAAATTTTGTGTGTCTTCCGGACTCAATCTGGGCAGATCATATGACATAAGAAATTTATCGATATCTTCATTATCTTCTGTTTTATTGGAATATAGGGTTTCAAAATACTTTCGAATTATCTTCTGTATTTCTGTAGTGTCTGTTGTGATATTGCCTTATTTATCCCATATGTTAGTAATTTGAGTTCTCTCTCTGCTTCTCTTCATTAGCATGGCTAAGGGCCTGTCGATTTAATTTATTTTCAAAGAACCAACTTTTATTTGTTCAATTTTTTTGTTTCAATTTTGTTGATTTCTCCTCTAATTTTAATTATTTCTTGTCTTCTACTACATTTGTTGTTTTGCTCTTTTTTTTCTAGGTTTTTGAGATGTAGTGTGAGATCATTTATTTGTTGTTTTTTTCTTTTTTTGAGGAAAGAATTCCAAGAAATGAATTTCCCTCTTAAAACTGCTTTCATTGTTTCCCACAGAATCCGGTATGTTGTGTCTGTATTTTCATTTGTATCTAAGAGATTTTTTTATCTCCTCCTTTATGTCTTCTGTAACCCATTGATTATTCAGTAACATATTGTTCATTTTCCATGTGATGTAGAATTTTTCCTTCCTTCTTCAATCATTAATTTCAAGTTTCATTCCATTATGATCAGATATGGTGCATGGTATTATCTCCATACTTTTATATTTACTAAGAGTTTCCATATGGCATAATATATGGTCTATATTTGAGTAGGACCAATGTGCTGCTGAGAAGAACATGTATCCACTTTATGATGTTTGATATATTCTATATATGTTGGTTAAGTCTAGGTTATTGATTGTGCTATTGAGTTCTATAGTTTCTTAATTCAGATTTTCTCTAGAGGATCTGTCCAATGGCGAGGGTTGTGTGCTGAAGTCACCCGTAATTATTGTGCTATAGCCTATATGACACTTGAACTTGAGGAGAGTTTGTTTTATGACTTGGCACCACCATTGTTTGGTGCATACAAATTGATAATTGTTATGTCTTGTTTGTGAATGTTGCCTCTTAACAGTATATAGTGTCCTTCTTTATCACTTTTGATTAACTTAGGTTTTAAGTTGATTTTATTCGATATGAGTATGGCCACTCCTTCTTGCTTCCGAGGGCCAACAATGGCTGCGAAGTCTTTCAGAATAAAATCATGTGATTTCCTGGCTGAGATTCCCATTGCTCTGTGGAATGCCACCTTGGGCCTAGATCTCAGTTTGAAAGGGTGACAATCATGCGTGGCCTCCTAAAAACCAACACAATTCATATCAATACTTCTATGAGGTACGTTCCAGAACTCAGGCTCTAAGGGGAATCACACCAGAGTTCAAGCCCAGGTGGACCAAGTCATGTCTTCCAACCCCCACACAAATGACCACAATTAAAACAAAAAAACTACCACATAGCCCTCATCTTCGTCCATAAAGACCCTCATCAAAAGTTCTGGATGGAAGTTTCCATGAGGGTTGCAACTAAAGACAGTTTTCAGAATAAGCTCCCTTGCCTCTAATTTCCCTAAAGTCAGGGTGGCCTGGACACCCTTCCTGTGAACCAGGAGTGATCAAAAAGGCCTGCCATTAATTCCGCTTTGTTTCTATAATTTGAGGCTTACTGAATGTCAGGTATAGATTTTTTATGTGATTTGGAGTCATGAGAAAATCCAAGCACATCTGGAGAGCATTCAAGAATTCATTTGACAAAGAGGATCCCTAATCTCACTTGAAGGGGGTCAGGAACCTAACAGAGAAAGGCAAGAATCCTCATCCACAATGACTGCTCTTTTTGCCATTTTGGTTTTGAATGCACACATGGGATCTTTCTTTAGATCCATCAGGTGCAGAGAATCGAAGCCACAGCCTCACACAGGGCCAAGAGGCAGATTCAGACAAATCCCTTTCCAAAGCAATTAAGCAAAGAGCCACAGGTGATGCCCATTTATTTCCATTTGAAATTTTTTTCTTCAGGCTTCACAAAGGGGTGGCCTGAGGCAAAGACCTTCCTGACATTCAGGGCAACAGAACCTTGATTGGTATACTGAGCTTGAATTATGTTCTGCACCGAGGTCTCAGATAAATCGATATACAATGGCATAGGACCGTGTACCTCGGATGATTGAATGTAGAAGAGAACATCCAGTCAAAAAGGGATAGTCTGTAGGATTAGGAATATAGTCAGTAGGTTTAGGAAGAAGAGTGAGACTAGGAGTTGGACCAAAAGTTCTTTAGCAATAGGGTTTCAGTTAGAGAGTGAATGTAAATGTCAGCACATGTGAAGAGACAGTCACAATGATGAACTGGGAAAAATATGTAGGAAAGCAGATATCAATAGAAAGATTAGGAAATCAGGCAAAGTATAAAGTGAGTGATAGGATTAGACATTTTCAACAGGCTTGAGGTTGAATATATAATCTTAGGAAAAAACAAATATGTAGTAATCAATAGGATTGACATTTGAGAGCATTAGGCACCCTGGACATGGATGTTTTTAGTAATCCATGGTCACTTTCCATTTAGGCTTTGGTACAATCATATGTGTGACCTTTGCATTTTGTGTCCAGAATACTACCGTGATAAAATTTATATGTTGATAAGGTGACATGAGTATTTCTTCCACCATTATGGGGAGTAATATTCTGGAAACTTATAAATTAGTACTGGTGATACAAATAGGTGTACCTTGTGTTGATCATTATTGAGATGTTGCATGAATAGACCAGATTGTGAATAAAGTATATAACTGGTTCCAACTTTAAATAATGGATTGAGTTTGCATCTGAAAATGTATTGGAAATCTTATATTGATATATATACAATCATTCCAACCAGTTATATATGTAATGGTAATATTAGGGTTACGGTTTATCGTGAAGAGTGAGTATTGCTTCAAAAATGATTATGGAATCAAAAATAATGTGTTTAGAAAGAAGTCTAGTGAAAAGACCAGTAAAGAAACATGGAGGAATACATGTGTTCTGAAGTAGTAAGTAAATGAGAGTGAACCAAATGCCTATAATTTTGTGAAGTTGTGGGTGAAAAAATATATCCTATGATGTCCATATACTGAAAAAATAGTAATGTACCAGTGTTGAGTAAAAATGAACTTCAAAATACACATCATGTCCCATAGCAATCTACTTGCATTGATGTTAAACTGGGTCAGGTACTGTAGAAATATTAGGATTTGTATGCACCACCTACTGAACTTAGTATTCAGTAGTAGGAAACCAATATATATTACAGGTGTATAAATATTGCTGAAAATAATCTTGTAAAAAGTGGATTTTGAACCCACATACATGAATATAAATGAATTTAGGGAGTGTATAATAAGACACATATTTTTCATATTTTTTTAAAATCTTTAGAATATATATACATATATATATATATATATATAATATATATATATAATATATATACATATATAATACATATATAATATATATATATATGTATATATATACACATATATATTTTTTTTCCAGATTTAAAAAAAATACATACACACACACACACACACACATTAATATTTAGCAATATATATGCCAATCGAAATTCATCATGAAATATAATTCATCCACATATCCAAAAATATTCATTTTACTGAACATGGATTGATGTATAGTGTTTTTCACTAGGAAGCTCACCCATAGGTTGAATTTTCAGTCCCATCATTATTTAGGGAGAGTCATCTGTTCTCACAATTTTATATTCCAAAATCAGGGAGCTCACAAGATTGTCCGTGTGATACCAGGTAGGATATTATATATATATATGTATAAAAAAATACATGTGCTGAATAGGATACAGAGAAAGGGAGACAGGAATTTATATATGTGATAATTTTAAAAAATCATGGAGAAATATTACAATGAAAAGTTGACTAGATTTAAAAAACATACTCTTGATAATGCAGAAGGCAAATAGAAGTATACACCATGCTTCCTATGAAAGGCCTGTATTTCTATTCGGTTAGGTTTCTTTCTCTCCATGATATTAGGATTAGTAGTCAGAGTCTAGTAGGGTATGGGTTAGTGTCAGGGATTCAGTATTTCAAATGGAAAAAAGGAAAATGAATCTAATGTGTATGCAAAAATGTGATACACAAAAATCTTCCCTCTCTCATCCAGAACAATGCCTTGACATAACCATCGCTAAAAGTAAGACACAATTAGAGGAGAGGAGTTAGAAAATCTGAATATATATGTGGAATGGAAAATGCTCAGGAGTTCACAACACTGGAGGTGGTAGAACAGTTTCCAAAAGTAAGGGAGAGGGTAAACAATCCAGAAACATGGAGCTGTGCTGGCCTTGAGACTTCTTGAGAAACTTCCTCTGAGGTTGGGAACAAGAAATATATGTAATTGTTAGGAGATTTAGCTTCGTTTGTAGTGACACCATGAAATCTGGGTCTGCATCTCTATGACCTGGAGCACATGGTCCTTATTTTCTAATGAACATAAGGGAGCAGTTCTGAATTCTCTCTTTGTAGGTAAACTGTGGCCACTGGGAGCTAAGTGTCTTCCGTGTGGACTGTGAAGCCATTTGGTGATCCTCCACTTTCCAGGGTGTTTCTTACTGCTGCACTGGGAGTTTGGTATTTGCTTCACGAAATACAAGGAGTTCAACTGGGACAAAATGCTGGAGGGAGTTCTGTCATGTGTGGTTGGTCAGGGACGCAAAGAGAATGTACGAACCAGGCTTCTATCCTACATAGCTTTCACCTTGACTATAGCAACCTGATTCTGAACATTGCCCTGAAACCTCTCCATATGACAAGATGCCTTTACATATAAAGGTCTCCTGCCTGCACCATGTCAGTCGCAAGTCTTTTGAAGCCAATGGAAGATCCAGGTGGTCCTACCAAAAATATTTATTTACACACCTACAGTCCACTTCTCTAGGCCCACTACTCATTAGGCTCCAAATTACTGGCATCTCTGTTCTACACCATTTTCACGAAAACCAGTCAATCAAGGCACTCTTTGGTACACTCATGATCAGCAACAGGAAATCCAAAGTTTATCCAGTGCCACCTGGTCATGGGAATTTCAAAAATTTTATGGTATGAATCTAGTCATTTTTCAAAAATGAAGTTAGAGGCACTGTGGGTTTCAATTAATTCAGGAACCATTAAATGGTGAGGAAGCTCATTTCAATGAAAGCTCTGGAGAACACTCACAGAAAAGCCTTCCAAAAGACTGGCCAAAAGGTCACATGAATCCAGACACATTGAGGTGTACAATGTGAGGTCCATATGTGTTTGGACTCTCAACTAGGGCTGCCAAGTCTTTAAGAATTAAATCATGTGATATCCTGGCTCAGAATCCCCGAGCTCTGTGGAAAGCCATCCTGGGCCTAGATCTCAATTTCCAAAGGCGATTCTCACGTGTGGCCTAGTAAAATCCCAAGAGAACTCACGACAATACTTCTCTGAGGTCAGATCCAGAACTCATTCTTTAAGGGGAATCACACCAGAGTTCAAGCCCAGGTGATCCGAGTCATCTTTTCCAACTACCACACAAATTACCACAATTAAAACAAGAACACTCCCATATGGCCCTCATCTTCTTTCATATTGACACTCATCATAATTTTGCTGGAGGTTTCCATGAGGGGAGCAGACCAAGACAGTGTTCAAAATAAGCTCCTTTGACCCTCATTTGCCTATAGTAAAGGTGGCCTGGACACCCATCCTGTGAACCAGGAGTGATCAAATAGGCCTGCCATTAATACCGCTCCAATTCTCCAATTTGAGGCCTACTGACTGTTTGGTTTAGATTCTTTATGTGAATTTTAGTCATGAAATAACCAAGCACCTATGGGCTAGCCTCTGCAGGTTTTGAAGAACTCATTTGACCCAAAGGATCCCTATTTTCACTTGATGGAGTTCAGGAACCTTAGAGAGGAAGTCGAGAGACTTCATCCCAATGGCTGCTCTTTCTGCCATTTTTCCTTTGGATGCAAACATGGGAACTTTCTTTAGATCCACAGGTGCTGAGAATCTAAGCCTCAGCCACACACAGGGCCAGGGGGCTGATTCAGTCACATCCCTTTTCAAAGCACTTAAGAAAAGAGCCACAGGTATGCCCAATCATTTCCATTTGAAAACTGTTTTCTTCAGGCTTCACAAAGGGGTGGCCAGATGCAAAGAACTTCCTGACATTCAGGGCAACAGAACAATAGGTAAGCAAAAGGCCCAAAGCAGGGTTTCTCCTCTGAGACTGTCCTCGTCACACTGATATCTGAGTTTTCTGAGATGCTCGCCATCACCTACAGCTATCCAGTACATGGCTATGTCACAGAGCTTGGAGGTGGTACATATCTTGGACACAAAACCATGGGCCTATTCTTGAAATTGGCCGGAATTCAGGACAAAAATAGAAACTTAGGAAGGTAGCAGGTGTTGCTCATCGATAAGGCAAGCTACAGTCCATTCATAAACGGGGCAATATGAATGCTGAGAAGCTTTCTACTAGACACGACACATCCATTGATGAATTCTCTTTTCTAATGTCTACAACCACGGAAACAGTGGAATACACAGACATAGAAACACTCGCCCTGTGAAAAGACTTACTAGAAACAGTCCACTTCAAATGAAACAAACCGACTGTCCTACCTATTCTCAGAAAATGAGACAAAACCACAAACCCACAACCACACCCACAAAGGCACCTCCTTCCCCTAAGTAGGTCTTTGACTATCCGGAGTGTCCTCTGACTTGTAGGCCATAATACGTTCCCCCAAAATGGCCTGTCCTGTCTCAGATCTGGTCTCCTTGGCAAACTCTGTGAACTTCTCAGGAGCCAACGGTGAGCCACTAACGACTTTCTCAAGAAAAGCCCCGCTTCCGAGCTTTCCTGGCATTTGGCCTTCTCACGTCTGAAGGTACCAAGAAAGACTGACTGTATTTAGTAAATCCAAACAAGTGAGACCATAGGGACTGGGACTTGGACTGGCTATGGGTGCCTGGCTTCCTGGATCCAAAGTTCAGAGAGTTCCATCACCATGGAAGTGAGGTGAGGTCACTTGCTTCCTGAACTGAATGAGGTCCCTGTCTTGGCAACCACTTTGTCTTAACTGTTACTTCCAAGGGTCCCATGAGATTGAGGCTGCCCCTACTTCCTGTGACACTTTCACAAGTTAGAATGGTATATCAACCATAGGCACCCAGGAATAGATCTCCACACAGGCCTGTTTTGGTCCATGTTCTCTACATTAAGAAGAGAATCTGATTCAGACACAACCTTTTATCCTGACTGGGTTGTTTGCCATGGAAGATGACTTTTGGTCTCTCAGGTCCTTCATAGCTGCCTACATCTTCTCCAGGGATCATTTCTGCATGGGCCTTTGAGGTTATCAGCAGGTGGAAGTTTCCCTACATTTCTGTATTGTAAAATCAACTCTTTCCCTGATGTTCTATAAAGTTAGATTGAGGGAATAGTGTATGATTATGGTTAAAAACATGTTTGATTTGGGTTAGAAATCATTGTGCTGGATGAATAATGGTATTGGGAACCTGCTATGTGTATAAGAATATATAGGTGTAATATATGTATGAAAAAAGAAATCTAAGTATGATTTGAAGGCCAGAAGGGCATTGGGCCCTTGATTGGGATACGCAGCATTGAATTACGTTCTGCAGAGATGTCTCAGATAAATCGATATACAATGGCATAGGACCTTGTACTTTGCATGAATTAATGTAGAAGGAACATCCAGTCAAAAAAGGATAGTCGGTAGTGAAAGGTTAATAAAATAGGTACTTGCTATTTCCTGTTTTTCTGTATGCTTAAAAAAACACTGTTGAAATCTTGAGAAATGTTTGCTAATCTTGTTCTAGAATGTACTGTTCCCAACTGCCAAACTGCAGAATGTACTGCCTCACTCGGTGTCACACGAACCGCCCACTCACCCTTACACATCAGTAAACTTCCCTCCCTTCCATCTCCAAGGAATGTATGTAAGCTCTGCATAAGCTGTTCTCAGAGCTCTCTGATCTATTTAAGTTAGCTGTGAGCCCCAGCAAGCTGGACGCAAAATAACCCTTTGCTGTTGCATGAGACAGTCTCTTGGTAGTCTCTTCCTCCAACACTCACCTGACCTTTACATATTGAGGTTCCACCGAGTTCCGGCAGTGGTGGATGAGAGACCCCAACGGGCTCCTCTCGGAGCAAGTAAGTCGCCTCTTTCTGGTTTCAGGTGTCATGTTAGGGCTTGGCAAAATTGCTGGCGATGAAGAGCCTGGGGTCTCTCCGACGGTGGCTGAGAGACGTGTCACAGAGACATAGGGCACCTCCCTGGGGGACCCCAAAGAGGACTCGGAGAATCAAGGAACAATTGCTTCATCGACTCAGTGATATTTTCTTTTAGATTCGGTATTGCCATCCTATCGGGTTTTGCCGGCTACGCATTCCTGGTCTCAGTGTTGGATGTCCATTGCCTGTCTTTATGGTCTTGTCTTATCTGTGTCATGTGTCTTTGCTTTTACTGTTTGTGTACCTTTCATTATGGGACAGAGCACTTCAATGCCTCTGTCCCTGACCCTTGATCACTGAACCAAAGTCCGCTTAAGGGCTCAGAATCTTTCTTTTTTTAGTAAAACGCTGGACCTGGCAGACTCTCTGTGCCTCAGAATGGCCCATCTTTGGAGTCGTATGGCCCCAAGAAAGATCTTTCTACTTCCCACTAATTTATAAAGTCAGAGATATTGTCTTTCAGCCAGGGCCACATAGCCATCCTGATCAACAGCCATATATCTTAACTTTTCAGGACCTCTGCAAATCTCCTCCTCCATGGGTGAAGCCTTTCCTTGCCCATGCCTCTGCTCATACTCCTTCCCACATGATCTCTCAAACCCTCACCTCTTCCTCCTCCTCCACCCTCTGTTTTCCCTGAGTCACAAGATTTGACTCTACTGGACTCTTCCTCCTCTCCTTACCCCCTGCCCTCATCCCCTAACACACAACACACTCTAAGTGATTCCCCTGCTGCTGACTAAGCCTCTCTACCATTGGAGGAAGCTAAGCTGGTAATAGGATCTGCTAATGGACCGATGTTCATGGCCCAGGTAAGTCAGGGGTTAGCCAGGAACCTGGGGATTAATTGGAAGTTATATTGTGCTTATAGACCCCAGAGTTCAGGACAAGTAGAAAGAATGAATAGAACCATTGAAGAGACCTTAACGAAATTAAGCTTAGAGACCAGCATAAAAGATTGGACTGTGCTCCTGACTTATGCAATGTTTCATGCAAGAAAAAATCCTTCTGTTTCTTTGAGTAACCTTACCCCCTGAGAAGTTCTCTATGGTGGCCCTCGTCCAGTAAGGGTCCTAAGCCCAACTGTAAGACCTAAGGATCCTTTCCACACCCTCTTGCTTGACAGACTTAAAGCTCTTGAAAGAACTCAGTGATACCTGTGAAAATAGCTGCCCACTGCGTAACAAACTGTGTACCAGGGGATTCCACATCCATATCAAATAAGAGACTTCATGTATGTAAGATGACATCAGGTGTCATCCCTGGAACCCAGCTGTAAAGGACCATACCAGGTGCTACTTATAACACCTACAGTGGTAAAGGTATACAGAATCACTTCTTGGATCCATGCCTCTCATCTCAAGCCTGCTCCTTGTCCAGAATCTTTCTGGAAACTGGAAAAGACTGGTAACAGTTTCAAATTGTGTATTCGCCATGTGGATAAGGTTATATACTCTCCCCTTGGCCACAAGTAGTCCTAACCCTCATCAGCCTTTTAAGCAGCGATGGCTGATCACAAATCCTACTGGAAAAGTGTATAATCGATCTCACATACATCCCCCTTAGGGACCTGGTGGCCATCTTTCCACCCAGACATTTGTCAGCTGGCCATAGGTTTTTTCTATTGGGATATCCCTGATGAAGAAAATCCCACTAAAATACCATTAAATCCCTTGTGTACCATAGATAATGGAAACAAACATTATGGATGTAGGGACACGCGAGCCAGATGCAGGTTGGCTATCCTAGATTACTTGTTTGCCCGGGAAACTATCAAAGCCACAAACAGTAACGGCTGTGTGGGGGAAAAACCGACTTCTTCAGTATGTCATGGAGATGTGAGCATACAGAGGCTGCCTGATGGAACCCAATACTTCATCAAATTCAGTACACAGCATTGGCCATATTACCAAGTAGACAACAGAAAAAGGATGGCCCCCAGAGGGGTCTCTAGATCCTCAAATTTTGCGTGACCTTTTTAACTTCTGCAAGTGCTCAAAAGGGTGAAAGGAGATTCCCCTATGTGGAAGCCCTTTCCCTCCTTCACTCACATCCTGAACTATGCTTCTCCAATAGATTTTTATCCTCAGCCTTCTGCTCCAGACTCTCTGCTGTCACTCCCACCTCAGCAACGTGATTTCTCCCCTCCAATTACTAGATCAGAATCCCAAACCTCCACCAGTTCTCAGACAATTGCCCGCTTGTGAGGTAGCAGGTACTGAGGTACCCCTCCACCCACTCACTCCTCTCTCTTCCTGTCAGTGCCCACACTGGGTCCCACCAGGTCCTCTTTCCAGCTAACCCAAAGCTCAAACGAGCTGAGGAGAGCTCTCAGACCCTTATCCAAGATGTAATATAAATGGCCATTAAAGTTGCTTTGTCATCACTGAAAACAGGTTACTAAAATTTAAAGTCCCTCACAGGATTTTGGGATACTCACTCCCGTTTTCTGCTCTTCTCTACCTGTTCTACTGCTCAAGTTTTTTGCTAGGAAATTCCCAAACACCTTTCCAATTATTCTTTTACATCTCTCTTTTTCCTCATTCTCAGATCCTCGGAGCTTCTCTCAGCCCCACTTTCCCTGTATTCCCCCTCTGTACCAGGCCCACAGAAAAGTCTTAAATGTCCTTCTCCAGAAGTCTTCACCATGGCTGACTTTAGAACTTTCAGCATAGAGTTTCTATAAAGAGTTCAATGTAGATAAACTTTCTCTTTTTGTATTGCCCTGTTATACTTGGCCACTGGCTAAAAAACTCAGTACTTCTAAGCTAGACAACCCCTAACTAGTTTTTCACAAAATATGTGAACAAGTCCTCTGGCCTTCAGCTGGGGCTTCACAGAAATGGCCACATTTCTAAGATAAAGAAATTACCAACTGGGCTCCGTTGTAACAGCTGGCAGGGGGAAAATAAGAAAGGGAATAAAAAGCTCTCCTCCTCCCAGGTGTCCTTGAAAATTTATCTTGCCCAGAACAGAGGAAAAATCAGAAACATATACTGCTTTTTTGAACTTCTGCAGACTGTAAACTTCTGAGCCCCATCCCTTATATGTTGGGTACACAATTCTGAAACTACCTAAACTTGAGTTTCAGGGGACTAATTGATTACAACAGAAGCAATGCCCTCTGAATCCAGTTGCAACAATATAGGACTGTTTCCCTGTCTTCAGTGCTATCTTAGGTGCCTTGCCTTGTCTGTCCCTACAACAGCATAATTCTATATACTTAAACATTGTTTATGTTTTTATGAAATGGTCAACAGATGTGATTATTTTGAAATGTTGCAGATGTTTCCCAGAAAGCTCTATCATGACGCAGGTTCGTTTGAAGATCAAATAGGGGGGGCATACAACCGGTTCCACTGGGAACTTGTATCCCTCACTTTAGCCATCCTATTAGGAATAGGAGTTGCTGCACTGGTGGGCACAGGAACCACTGCCATTGTCCATGGGACACAACAAATGACCCAATTAGAAGAAGCAATAGAGCAAAACTAAGATATTAGAAACCTCCATCAGAGCTTTGCATGAATCTTTAACCTCTCTCTCTGAAGTTGTTTTAAAGAACAGTTGAGGGTTGGACCTCCTCTTCATTAGAGAAGGGGGCCTTTGTGCTGCATTGAGGGAAGGATGTTGTTTTTATGCTGACCATACTGGAGTTGTAATAAAATCTATGAGTAAATTTAAAAGACACCTTGAAGAGCATCAACAAGAGAGAGAGGCCCAAAAAGGGTGGCTTGAGTCTTGGTTCACACACTCCTCCTGGTTAACTACATTTTTATCAACCCTGGCCGGTCCAATAATAATCCTCATATTATTGCTAACTATAAAATCCTGTTTGCTCAACCGTGTAATTTCTTTTCTCCAGGCTCAAATTGGACGAGTTAAACTTATGGTAATACCCCACTAGCAGACATAGAATGTGACACCCTCCAATGATCATTTTTATGATTAAAAGTAGCCAGAAGAAGAAGTGGGGAATTAAAGTTTAATAAAATAGGTACTTGTCACTTCTTGTTTTTCTGTATGCTTAACAAAACACTATTGAAATCTTGAGAAATGCTTGCAAATCTTGTTCCCAGAATGTTCTGTCCCCAACTGCCCAACTGCAGAATGTACTCCCTCACCCAGGTGAATGCAAACCACCCTCTCACCCTGACCCATCAATAAAATTCCCTCCCTGCCCTCTTTAGGGAAAGTATATAAGCTCTATTTAAGCTATTCTCAGGGCTATCTGCTCTATTCAAGTGATCTCTGAGCCCCAGCATGCTGGACACCCAAAAAACCCTTTGATGTTGCAAGAGATAGTCTGTTGGTGGTCTCCTCCTCTGAAGCTCGCCCCAAATTTACTTGGATGATTGAATGTAGAAGAGAACATTCAGTCAAAAACGATAGTCTGTAGCATTAGGAAGATAGTCAGTACTTTTATGAAGAAGGGTGAGTATAGGAATTGGAAAAAAATTTCTTTAGCAATAGGGTTTCGATTAGAGAGTGAATGTAAATGTCAGCACAGGTGAAGAGTCAGTCACAATGATGAACTGGGGAAAATATGTAGGAAAGCAGATATCAATAGAGACATTACAAAATCAGGCAAAGTATAAAGTGAGTGATAGGATTAGATATTTTGAACAGGGTTGAGTTTAAATATATAATCTTAGGAAGAAACAAATATGTAGTCACGATTAGGATTGACATTTGAGAGCATTAGGCAAATTTCAGGTGGATGAATATTTCTCAGAATAATCTTGTGAATAGTTGATTATAAATCCACATAATAAACATGAATGAATTTAGGGAGTGTATATAAGACACATATATTTCATATTTTGAAAAATCTGGAGAGTGTATATATATATATATATATATATATATATATATATATATATATATATATATACAAAACACACACACAGACAAAAAAGTAGCAAAATATATGTCAATCAAAATTCATTATAAAATATATATCATCCACAGATCTAAAAATATTAATTTTACTGAACATGGATTTATGTATAATGCTGTTCAACTAGCAAGCTCAACCATAGGTTGAATATCCAATTCCAACAAGTTTAGTAGGAGTGATCTCTTCTAACAATTTGTATCTGCCAAGTCAGCCACCTCACAAGAATGTACGTGTGGTACCAGGGAGGAATCTATATGTGCATATAAGAATACAGAGAAAGGGAGACAGGAATTCACATATTTGTTAACCTTAAAAATACATGGACTACTATTTCCACAATAAATTGACTAGATTCATAACTCCAACTCTGTATCATGCAAAAGAAAAGTACAACAATACACCAGGCCTACTCTGAACTGCTTGTATTTCGATTCTGTTTGGGTTATTTTTCTCCATCATATTAGAATTAGTAGTCAGAGTCTGGTCGGGTATGGGTTAGAGTCAGGGATTCAGTATTTTGAATGAAAAATAGAAAACTGAATCCAATGTTTATGCAAATATATGCTACAGAAAATTCTTCCCACTCTCCTCCAGAACAATGCCTTGACATTACCTTCGCCCCAAGTAAGACACAATTAGAAGAGAAGAGTTAGAAAATCTGTGAATACCTATCAGGAATGGAAAACGCTCCAGATTTCACATCTTTGGAGGCGGTAGAGGAGTTTCCAAAAGTAAGGGACAGGGTAAACACTCCACAAATATGGAGCTCTGCTGGCCTAAAGACTTTTTGAGAATCTGCCTTTAAGGTTGGGCACTTAAAATATATGTTGTTTTCAGGAGCTTTAGCTTTATTTGTAGTGAGACAATCAAAGCTCGATCTGCATCTATGTGACCTGGAGGACATGGTTATTTATTTTTCAATAAAAATGAGGCAGCAGTGCTGAATTCTCTCTTTGTAGGTAAACTGTGGCCACTGAGGGCTAAGTGTCTCCCCGTGTGGACTGTGAAACAACTTGGTCATCCTCCAATTATCGTGGTGTTTCTTGCTGCTGCACTGGGAGTTTGGAATTTGCTTCATTAAATACAACGAGTTCAAATGGGAAACAGTGCTGAAGGGAGTTCTGTCAGCTGTGGTGTGCAGGGTCTCCAGGAGAATGCACCAACCAGGGTTCTATCCCACGTAGCTTGCCCCCTTGACAATAGCAACATGATTCTGAACATTGCCCTAAAACCTCTCCATATAAAAATATGCCTTTACGTATATGGGTCTGATGGCTGCACCATGTCAGTCTCAAGCCATTTGGAAGCCAGTGGAAGATCCACATGGCCCCACCACAGATGTTTTATCACTCACTTGCGTAACACTTCTCTAGGCCCACTACTCACTAGGCTTCTACTTACCAGCATCTCTGTCTACACCATTTTCCTGAAACCCAGTCAATCAAGGCCCTGTCTGGTATATTCATGATCATCAACAGGACATCAAAGGTCCTCCAGTGACATCTGGTCATGGGAATTTTAAAAATTTCATGGTAATTATCTAGCAATTTTTCACGGATGAAGTTGGAGGCACTGTGGTTTGCAATTCATTCAGGAACCATTAAAGGGTTAGGAAGCTAATTTCAGGGAAAGCTCTGGAGCACTCTCACAGGCAAGGCTACCCAAAGAGTGGCCAAAAAGTCACATGAAGCGAGGCCAATTGAGGTCTATAAAGCGAGGTCCATGTGTGTTTTGAATCTCAATAATGCATGCCAAGTCTTTCAGAATAAAATCATGTAATATCCTGGCTGAGATTCGCAGTGTTCTGTGGAAAGCCAACCTGTGCCTAGATCTCAGGTTCCAATGGCAACTTCATGCCTGGCCTCCTAAAATCCCAACACAATTCATGGCAATACTTCTCTCAGGTCAGTTCCAGAACTCAGTCTATAAGGAGAATCACACCAGAGTTCAAGTCCAGGTGGACCCAGACAACTCTTCCAACCGCGACTCAAATGAAAACAATTAAAACCAAAATACTCCCTCATGGCCCTATTCTTCTTCCATATAGACACTAATCATAACCTCTTCCTGGAGTTTTCCATGAGTTGTGCAGCCCAAGAGAATGTCCAAAATAAGCTTCTTGCACCTCTTTTGCCTAACTTCAGGGTAGCCTGGGCACCCTTCCTGTGAATCAGGAGTGATCAAATAGGCCTGCCCTTAATACTGCTCCGCTTATCCAATTTGAGGCTCTCTGACTGTGGGGTCTAGATTCTTTATGTGAATTGGAGTCATGAGAAAAGCCAAGACAGTGTCCAAAATCAGCTCGCTTGCCCCTCATTTGCCTAAAGTCAGGGTGGCCTGGACACCGTTTCTGTGAACGAGGAGTGATCAAATAAGCCTGCCGTTAATACTTCTGTATTTCTCCAATTTGACGCCTACGGATTTCAGGTATCAATTCTTTATGTGATTTGGAGTTATGCGAAAACCCAAGCACCTCTGCAGGGAATTGAAGAACTCATTTGACCCAAAGAATCCCTATTCTCACTTGATGGAGTTCAGGAAATTAACAGAGGAAGGCAAGAGACTTCATCCATAATGAATGATTTTTTTTTTGCCATTATGGCTTTGGCCGCACACATAGGACCATTCTTTAGATCCATCAGGTGCTGAGTTTCTAAGTCATAGACACAAACATGGCCAAGAGACTAATTCAGACACATACCTTCCCAAAGCAATTAAGCAAAGAGCCACAGGTGATGACATTCATTTCCATTTGAAAACTGTTTACTTCAGGCTTCACAAAGTGGTGGATTGAGGCAAAGAACTTCCTGACATTCAGTGCAAAACAACAATAAGTAAGCAAAAGGCCCAAAGCAGGGTTTCTCCACTGAGACTTTCCTGGTCACACTGATATCTGCATTTTCTGAGATGCTCGCCATTCTCTTCAGCTATCCAGTACATGGCCATGTCACAGAGTTTGGAGGTGGTACATATTTAGGACACAAATCCATGAGCCTATTCTGGATAGTGGCCAGAATTCAGGAAGAAAACAGCAACTTAGAAAGATAACAGGTGTTGCACATCAAAAAGACAAGCTGCACTCCATTCATATATTGGGCAGGTTGAATTATGGGAAGATTTACACTAGACAGTACACATCCATTAATGCATTCTCTTTTCCAATATCTACAACAACAGACACAGTGGGATACACAGACATAGAAACACTTGCCTTGTAAAATGACTTACTAGAAACTGTCCACTCCAAACCAAACTAACCGCCTTTCCCATCTATTCTCAGAACATGAGACAAAACAATAAACCCATACCCACTCCCACAAAGGCACCGTCTTCCCCCAATTAGGTCTGTGACTATCCAGATTGTCCTCTGACAGGTGGGCCATACTATGTTCCCCTGAAATGGTCCGTCATCTCTAAGATCTGGTGAAATATAAGTATGAAAACAGAAATCTAGGTATGATTTGAAGCCCAGAACGGTTTTTCCCTTGATTGGGATACTTAGCTTTGAATTATGCTCTGCAAAGTTGTCTCAGATAATTCGATATACAATGGCATAGGACCTTTTACATTGGATGATTGAATATAGAAGAGAACATCCAATCAAAAAGGGATAGTCGGTAGGATTAGGAAGATAGTCGGTAGGTTTAGAAAGAAGAGTGATTAAAGGATTTGGACCAAAAGTTCTTTAGCAATAGGGTTTCGATTATAGAGTGAATGTAAATATCAGCACATATGAAGTGTCAGTCACTAGGATCAACTTGGGAAAATATGTAAAAAAGCAGATATCAATAGAAACATTATGAAATCAGGCAAAGTATAAAGTGAGTGATAGGATTAGACATTTTCAACAGGGTTGAGTTTGAATATATAAATTAGGAAGAAACAAATATGTAGTCACCAATAGGATTGACAATTGACAGCATTAGGCAACCTGGACATGGATGTTTTTAGTAATCCATGTACACTTTACATTTAGGCTTTGGTACAATCATAAATGTGACCTTTACATTTTTTTGTCCAGAATATTACTTTGATTAAATGTATATGTACATCAGGTGACATGAGTATGTCTTCCACCATTTCTGCGAGCAATATATTGAAGATGTAAAATTAGAATCGGGGGTACAAAGAGGTGTACCCTGTGTCTATGAATATAGAGATAAAGCATGAATAGACCCTAATGTGAATAAATAATATAACTTTTTTCAACTTTAAAAAATGAATTGATCTAATATATGAAAAATTAAAGGAAATCGTATATTGATATACAATCATTCATTCCAACCAGGTATATATGTAATGGAAATATTTGTGTTTTGGTTTATCATGAAGAGTGTGTGAGTTTCGCTTCAAAATGATTATGAAAATTCAAAATAATGTGTTTGGAAAGAAGGCTCATGAAAAGACCAGTCAAGAAACCCTGACAATACATGTGTTCCGAAGCAAGAAGTGGTGAAAGTTGAAACAAATGCATATTAATTTGTGAACTTGTGGATGAAATGTATATCCTATGATGTGCAAAAACTGAAGAAATAATAATGTACCAGTGTCGAATACAAATGAATAAAGAATTACATATCATGTCCCATAGGAATCTACTTGCATTGATGTTAGACTGGGTCAGTTACTGTAGAATAATTAGGATTTGTATGCATCATTCCCTGAAGTTAGTTTTCAGTACTAGGAAACAAATATGTATTTCAGGTGGATGAATATTTCTGAGAATAATCTTGTGAAATGTTGATTAAAAATCTACATACATGAACATGAATGAATTTAGAGAGTGTATATTAGACACATATATTTCATATTTTGAAAAATCTGGAGAGTGTATACACACACACACACACACAAATAAAAAACACTCACAGACATTAAAAAGTAGCAATATAAATGCTAATCGAAATTCATCAGTAAATATATATCATCCACAGATGCAAAAATGTTTATTTTACTGAACATGAGTTTATGTATAATGTTGTTCTACTAGGACGCTCCCTATAGGTTGAATTTTCAGTTCCAACAGCGTTTAGGAGGAGTGATCTCTTCTCACAATTTGTATCTGCCAAGTCAGCCACCTCACAAAGATGTACGTGTGATACCTGGTAGGATTCTATATATGCATATAAATATATAAGTGTGAATAGGCTAAAGAGAAAGGGAAACATGAATTCTCATATTTGTTAACTTTAAAAACACATGGAGATCTTTTTCTATTAAACATTGACCAGATTTATAACTCCTACCTTGTATAATGCAAAATGCAAGTCCAACTATACAACATGCCTCCAATGAACTGCTTGTATTTCTATAGGTTTGTGTTATTTTTCTCTATCATATTAGGATGAGTTGTCTGAGTCTAGTAGGTATGGGTTAGTGTCAGGGATTCAGTATTTCAAAAGGAAACTTGGAAATTGAATCCAATTTGTATGCAAATATATGCTGCACAAATATCCTCCCACTCTCATCCAGAACAATGCCTTGAAATTACCTTCACCCCAAGTAAGACACAGTTAGAGGAGAATAGATAGAAAATCAGTGAATACATATCTGGAATGGAAAATGCTCAGGAGTTCACAACCTTGGAGGTTGTAGAGGAGTTTCCAAAAGTAAGGGACAGGGTAAACACTCCACAAACATGGAGCTCTGCTGGCCTAAAAACTTTTAGAGCAACTGCCTCTGAGTTTGGGAACGTGAAAATTATGTTGTTGTCAGGAGAATTGGCTTCCTTTGTAGTGAGACCATCAAAGCTGGGTCTGCCTCTATGTGACGTGGAGGACATGGTATCTTATTTTCCAATGAACATGAGGTAGTAGTGTTGATTTTCTTCTTTTTAGGTAAACTGTGGCCTCTGGGGACTAAGAGTCTCCCCGTTGGACTGTGAAGCCATTTGGTCCTCCTCCACTTTTTGTGGGGTTTTTGCTGCTGAACTGGGAGTTTGGTATTTGCTTCATGAAATTCAAGGAGTTCAACTGAGACACAGTGCTGGAGGGAGTTCTGCCATGTGCGGTGGTTAAGAGTCTGCAGAAGAACGCACCAACCACGCTTCTATCCCTCAAAGCTTGCCACATTGCATCCTTGTCCATAGCAACCTGATTCTGAACATTGCCCTGAATCCTCTTCATATAACAAGATGCCTTTAATTACAAGGGTCTGCTGGCTGCTTCATGTAATCCACAAGCCATTTGGAAGCCAATGGAAGATCCACATTGCTCCAACAGAGATGTTTTATCACACTCCTGCCCACCAAAGCTCTAGGCCCACTTCTCAGCAGGCTGCAACTTTCTGGCACCTCTGTTCTACACCATTTTCATGAAACCCAGTCAAGCAAGGCACTGTCTGGTACATCCATGATCAGCAACAGGACATCCAAAGGTTCTCCAGTGCCACCTGGTCATGGGAATTTCAAAAATTTCATGGTATTTATTTAGACATTTTTCAAGGATGAAGTTGGAGGCACTGTGGGTTTCAATTCATTCAGGAACCAGTAAATGGTGAGCAAGATTATTTCAATGAAAGCTCTGGAGAACCCTCACAGGCAAGGCTTCCCAAAGAATGGCCAAAAGGTCACATTAAGCCAGGCCCATTGAGGTCTACAATATGAGGTCCATGTGTGTTTTCACTCTCAACTATGGCTGCCAAGTCTTTCGAATGAAATCATGTGATATCTTGGCTGAAATTCCCAGAGCTCTGTGGAAAGCCACTCTGGGGCTAGATCTCAGTTTCCAAGGGTGACTCTCATACATGGCCTCTTAAATCACAACACAATACATGGCAATACTTCTCTGAGATCAGTTCCTGAACTCAGTCTATAAGGGGAATCACACCAGAGTTCAAGCCCAGGTAGACCTTGTTATGTCTTCCAACTGTCACACAAATATCCACAATTAAATCCAAAACACTTCCACATGGCACTCATCTTCTTCCATTTACACAATCATCATAACCTCTGGCTGGAGGTTTCCATGAGGGGTGCAGCCCAAGACAGTGTCCAATATAACCTCCCTTGTCCCTCTTTTGCCTAAAATCAGGGTGGCCAGGACATCCTTCCAGTGAACCAAGAGTGATCAAATAAGCCTGCCATTAATATGGCACTGCTTCTCCAATTTGAGGCCTACTGACTGTGTGTTTTAGATTCTTTATGTGAATTGGAGTCTCGAGAAAAACCAAGCACTTATGGGCTAGCCTCTGCAGGGTTTTGAGGAACACATTTGAACCAAATGATCACTGTTCTCACATGATGGAGAACAGGACACTTACAGAGGAATGCGAGAGACTTCATCCACACTGACTGCTGTTTTGTCCATTTTCGTTTTGGATGCACACATGGGATCCTTCTTTAGATCCATCAGGTGCTGAGAATCTAAGCCACAGTCTCACACAGGGCCAAAAGACTGATTCAGACACATCCCTTTCCAAAGCAATTAAGCAAAGAGCCACAGGTGATGCCCTTTCATTTCCATTTGAAAACTGTTTCTTTAGGCTCTACAATGGTGTGGCCTGAGGCAAAGGCCTTCCTGACATTCAGGGCAACAGAACAATTGATGAGCAAAAGGCCCAAAGCAGGGTTTCTTCACTTAGAATTTCCTGGTCAAACTGATATCTGAGTTTTCTGAGATGCTCCCATTTCTTTCAGCTATCCAGTACATGGCCATGTCACAGAGCTTGGAGGTGGTACATATTTTGGACACAAAACCATGAGCCTATTCTGGAGAGTGGCCAGAATTCAGGAAGAAAACCGGAACTTAGGAAGATTGTTGGAGTTGTCCACCCATAAGTCAAGCCGCAGTCCATTCATAAATTGGGCAGAATTCAGGAAGAAAACAGGAACTTAGGAAGATTGTTGGAGTTGTCCACCCATAAGTCAAGCCGCAGTCCATTCATAAATTGGGCAAGTTGAGTCTAGACAGGACACATCCAATGATTCATTCTCTTTTCTAATATCTAAAACCACGGACACAGTGGGATACACAGACAAAGAAACACTGGCCTTGTCAAACGACTTACCAGAAACAGTTCACTCCAAACCAAACAAACCGCCTTTCCTACCTATTCTCAGAACATGAGACAAAATCTCAAACCCACACCCACACACACAAAGGAAGCTCCTTCCCCCAAGTAGGTCTGTGACTATTGGGAGTGTCCTCTGACTGGTGGGCCAAACTATGTTCTGATGAAATCGCCTGTCCTGTGTCAGATATGGTCTCGTTGGCCAAATCTGTGAAGTTGTCACTAGCCAGCGGTGAGCCACTACCTGCTTTCTCAGGAAAGGCCCCTCTTTAGAGCTTTCCTGACATTTGTTCATCCTCACCTCAGTAGGTACCAAGAAAGACTGACTCTGTCCTTGGTAAATCCAAAAAATACGACCACTGGGACTGGGACTGAGACTGGCTCTGGGTGCCTGGCTTCCCGGATTCCAAGTTCAGAGAGTTCCATCACCAAGGAAGTGAGGTGAGATTACTTCCTTCAGGAATTCTTTGAGGTCATTGCCTTGGCAACCACTTTGTCCTAACTGTTGCTTACAATACTCCTATGAGATGGAGGCTGCCCTTTCTTCCTGTGACACTTTTACAAGTTAGAATGGTATATCAACCATAGGGACCCCGGAATAGCTCTCCACACATGCCTGGTTTGGTCTATCTTCTCTACATTAACAAGAGAGAGGCTTATTCAGACACAACTCTTCATCCTGGGAAGGTTGTTTGCGATGGAAGATGACATTTGCTCTCTCAGGTCCTTCATAGCTGCCTACATCTTCTCCAGGGATCAAGTCTGCATGGACATTTGAGGTTCTCAGCAGGAGGAAGATACCCTACATTCCTGTATTGTAAGACGAACTCTGTCCCTGCTCTTCTGCAAAGTTAGATTAAGGTAAGAGTGTATGGTTAGGGTTAATAACATGTTCGATTTGGGTTACGAATCATTGCGAAGGATGATTAATAGTATTGGGAACCTGCGATATTTATAAGATTATAGAGGTGAAATATAAGTATGGAAACAGAAATCTAGGTAAGATTTGAAGCCCAGAAGGGCATTAGGCCCTTGATTGGGATACTTAGCTTATAATTACGTTCTGCACAGATGTCTCAGATAAATCGATAATCAATGGCATAGGACCTTACACCTTGGAAGATTGATTTTAGAAGAGAACATCCACTCAAATTGAGATAGTCGGTGGGATTAGGAAGGTAGTCAGTATCTTTAGGAAATAGAGTGAGTATAGGATTTGGGGCAAAAGTTCTCTAGCAATAGGGTTTTTGTTATAGAGTGAATGTAAATTTCAGCACATGTGAAGAGTCAGTCACATGATGAACTGGGGAAAATATGTAAAAAGGAAAATATCAATACAGACATTATGAAATGAGGCAATTATACAGTGAGTGATAGGATTAGACATTTTCAATAGGGTTGAGATTGAATACATAATCTTAGGAAGAAACAAATATGTCGTCACCAATAGGAATGACATTTGAAAGCATTAGGCAACCTGGACATTTATCGTTTTAGTAATCCATGTTCACTTTCCATTTAGGATTTGGTACAATCATAAGTGTGATCTTTGCATTTTGTGCCCAGAAAAATATTGTGATCAAATGTGTATGTAGATCATATGACATGAGTATTTCTTCCACCATTACTGGGAGCAATATTTGAAGACATATAAATTAGTATTGGGGGTACAAAGTGGTGTACCCTGTGTCTTTGAATATAGAGATAATGCATGAATAGACCATACTGTGAATAAATATTATAACTGGTTCCACTTTAAATAATGGATTGAATTGATATCTGAAAATATATAGGAAATCATATATTGACATACAATCATTCACTCCAACCAGTTATATATCTAATGGTAATCTTAGGGTTATTGTTTATCATGAAGTGTGTGTGAGTTTTGTTTCAAAAGTGATTATGGAAATCGAAAATAATATGTTTGGAAAAAAGTCTCATAAAAAGACCAATCCAGAAATATGGAAGAATTCATGTGTTCTGAAGCAGGAAGTGATTGAAAGTGAAACAAGTGCCTATAAATTTTCTAAATTGTGAATGAAATATATATCCTGTTATGTGCATAAACTGATGAAATAGTAATGTACCAGTGTTGAATAAAAGTGAACGTCAAAATACAAATCATGTCCAATAGGAATCTACTTGCATTGATGTTAAACTGGGTCAGTTACTGTAGAAATATTAGAATTGCATGCATTATTCACCAAAGAGAGGTTTTTTTTTATTTTTATTTATGGTTGTTCAAAACATTACATAGTTCTTGATATATCATATTTTACACTTTGATTCAAGTGGGTTATGAACTCCCATTTTTACCCTGTATACAGATTGCAGAATCACATCAGTTACACATCCATTGATTCACATATTGCCATACTAGTGTCTGTTGTATTCTGCTGCCTTTCGTATCCTCTACTATTCCCCCTGGCCTCCCCGCCCCTCCCCACTTCTCTCTCTACTCCCTCTACTGTAATAAATTTCTCCCCCTTGTATTATTTTTCCCTTTCCCCTCAATTCCTCTTGTATGTAATTTTGTATAACCCAGAGGGTCTCCTTCCAATTCCATGCAATTTCCCTTCTCCCTCCCTTCCTCCTCTCATCCCTGTTTAATGTTAATCATCTTGTCATGCTCTTCATCCCTATCTGTTCTTAGTTACTCTTCTTATATCAAAGATGACATTTGGCATTTGTTTTATAGGAATTGTGTAGCTTCACTTAGCATAATCTAGTCTAATGCAATCCATTTCCCTGCAAATTCTATGATTTTTTATTTTTCAATGCAAAGTAATAATCCATTGTGTATAAATGCCACATTTCTTTTATCCATTTTTCTATTGAAGGGCATCTAAGTTGGTTCCACAGTCTTGCTGTTGTGAATTGTGCTGCTATGAACATCGATGTAGCAGTGTCCCTGTAGCATGCTCTTTTTAGGTCTTTAGTGAATAGACCAAGAAGGGCAATAGCTGGGTCAAATGGTGGTTCCATTCCAAGCTTTCCAAGAAATCTCCATACTGCTTTCCAAATTGGCTGCACCAATTTGCAGTCCCACCAGCAATGTACAAGTGTACCTCTTTTCCCACATCCTTGCCAGCACTTCTTGTTGTTTGACTTCATAAGGGCTGCTAATCTTACTGGAGTGAGATGGTATCTTAGGGTGGTTTTGATTTGCATTTCTCTGACTGCTGGAGATGGTGAGCATTTTTTCATGTACTTGTTGATTGATTGTATGTCCTCATCTGAGAAGTGTCTGTTGAGGTCCTTGGCCCATTTGTTGATTGGGTTATTTGTTATCTTATTATCTAATTTTTTGAGTTCTTTGTATACTCTGGATATTAGGACTCTATCTGAAGTGTGAGTAGTAAAGATTTCTTTCCAGTATGTAGGCTCCCTATTTACCTCTTATTGTTTCTTTTGCTGAGAAAAAACTTTTTTAGTTGAGTAAGTCCCATTTGTTGATTCTAGTTATTAACTCTTGTACTATAGGTGTCCTATTGAGGAATTTGGAGCCCAACCCCACAGTATGTACATCGTAACCAAATTTTTCTTCTATCAGACAGTGTGTCTCTGATTTGATATCAAGGTCCTTGATTCATTTTGAGTTAACTTTTGTGCATGGTGAGAAAAAGGGATTCAGTTTCATTTTGTTATATATGGATTTTCAGTTTTACCAACACCATTTGTTGAAGATGCTATCCTTCCTCCATTGCATGCTTTTAGCTCCTTTATCAAATATAAGATAGTTGTAGTTTTGTTGATTGGTTTCTGTGTCCTCTATTCTGTACCATTGGTCCACCTGCCTGTTTTGGTACCAGTACCATGCTATTTTTGTTACTATTGCTCTGTAGTATAGTTTGAAGTCTGGTATCGCTATACCGCCTGATTCACACTTCCTGCTTAGCATTGTTTTGCAATTCTGGGTCTTTTATTTTTTCATATGAATTTCATGATTGCTTTCTCTATTTCTACAAGAAATGCCTTTGGGATTTTGATTGGCATTGGATTAAACCTATAGAGAACTTTTGGTAATATCGCCATTTTGATGATGTTAGTTCTGCCTATCCATGAACAGGGTATATTTTTACATCTTCTAAGATCTTCTATTTCTCTCTTTAGGGTTCTGTAGTTTTCATTGTATAAGACTTTCACCTCTTTTGTTAGGTTGATTCCCATTTTTTTTTTTTAGGATATTGTGAATGGAGTGGTTGTCCTCATTTCCATTTCAGAGGATTTGTCACTGATATACAGGAATGCCTTTGATTTATGCGTGTTGATTTTATATCCTGCCACTTTGCTGAATTCATTTATTAGCTCTATTAGTTTCTTTGTAGAACTTTTTGGGTCTGCTAGGTATAGAATCATGTCATCTGCAATAGTGATAATTTAAGTTATTCTTTTCCTATTTATATGCCTTTAATTTCTTTCATCTGTCTAATTGCTCTGGCCAGTCTTTTGAGAACTATATTGAACAGAAGTGGTGAGAGCGGGCATCCCTGTCTTGTTCCAGATTTTGGAGGGAATGTCTTCAATTTTTCTCCATTCAGAATGACGCTAGCCTGTGGTTTAGCATAGATTGTTTTTACAATATTGAGGAATGTTCCTGTTATTCCTAGTTTTTCGAGAGTTTTGAACATAAAGGGATGCTGTACTTTGTCGAATGCTTTTTCTGCATCTATCTAGATGATAATATGGTTTTTATATTTAAGTCTATTGATGTGGTGAATAACACTTATTGATTTTCGTATATTGAACCCTCCTTGCATCCCAGGGATGAACCCTACTTGATCATGGTGCACATTTTTTTGATATGTTTTTGTATCTGATTTGCCAGAATTTAATTTAAGATTTTTGCATTTAGGTTCATTAGAGATATCGGTCTTTAGTCTTCTTTCTTTGAAGTGTCTATCTGGTGTAGGAATCAGGGTGATATTGGCCTCGTAGAATGAATTTGGTAGATCTCCCTCTTTTTCAATTTTCTGAAATAGCCTGAGTAATTTGTCTGCAACACAAAGGTGAATGGCATCCTGAAATTACCTGTTCTATAGCTGAATGAGCTTCGATCAGTCAAAAACAGGGATGGTGACATCAGCTCTCCAAGATAGTGGCCGCTGGCTTCCTCTGTGGTCTGACCGGTGTGGAGAACCGAATTGGACCGCATCCTTACCCATCTCAAACAAAGAATTCAGCACTTAGCACAGTGATTGCATACCTGGCAGGAGCCCACAGAATCCACACCGCTGTATATTTGCATTGCTATCTCTTCGTTTCCCAGTGCGCGGCGCAGACTCTAGCCACAGACCGATTTCCTGAATAAGCAGCATGACGCTCCATGCGGACAAATCACTCGTGTTTGAGCTCACGTAGCTGATCCTCGTGAGATGGAAATATGTCCACTAGGTTTTGGAGCACCCCAATTTTGCTGGAAATTTCTAACAAGATATATTTTAGCCGTTATAACTCGTCATTCTCCCGCACAGTGACGCGGTACATGGGGGTGATGCACTCCCTTCACCACCATCATATGATCCCCCGAAGTTAGTTTTCAGTACTAAGAAACAAATATGTATTTCAGGTGGATGAATATTTCTGAGAATATTCTTGTGAAAACATGATTATAAATGCACATACATGAATATGAATGAATTTAGGGAGTGTATAATAAGAAAAATATACTTCATATTTTGAAAAATCTGGAGAGTGAATATATATATATATATATATATACATATATATATATATATATATATACACTCACAGACATTAAAAAGTAGCATTATGTATGCCAATCGAAATTCACATGAAATAATATATCATCCACAGATCCAAAAATATTCATTTTAATGAACATGGATTTATGTTGTTCAACTAAGAAGCTCACTCATATGTTGTATTTTCAGTTCCAACAGCGTTTAGTAGGAGTGATCTCTTCTCACAATTTGCAGCTGCCAAGCCAGCCACCTCACAAAATGTACGAGTGATACCAGGTAGAATTCTAAATGTGCATATGAAAATACATGTGATGAATAGGCTACAGAGAAAGGGAGACAGTTATTCACATATTTGTTAACTTTTAAAACACATGGAGAACTATTTCAATTAAAATTCGCTAGATTTATAACACCTACCATTTATCATACGAAAGGCAAGTCCAACTATACACCATGCCTCCTGTGAACCTCTTGTATTTCTATTCTGTTTGGGTTATTTTTCTCCACCATATTAGGATTAGAAGTCAAAGTCTAGTAGGGTATGTGTTAGTGTCAGGGATTCAGTATTTTGAATGGAAAATTGGAAAATGTATCCAATGTGTATGCAAATATGTGCTACACAAAAAATTCCCACTCTCATTCAGCACAATGCCTTGACATTACCTTTGCCCCACATAAGACACAATTAGAGGAGAAGAGTTAGAAAATCTGTGAATACATATGTGGAATGAAAAATGCTCAGGAGTTCACAAATTTGCAGGTGGTAGAGGAGTTTCCAAAAGTAAGGAACAGGGTAAAAACTCCACAAACATGAAGTTCTGCCAGCCTAACATCTGGAGAAACTGCCTCTGAGGTTGGGCAATGAAATATATGCTGTTGTCAGGAGCATTAGTTTCATTTGTTGTGAGACCATCATAGCTGAGTCTTCATCTATGTGATCTGGATGACATGGATTCTTATTTTCCAATGAACATGAGGCAGCAGTGCTGAATTTTCTATTTGTAGGTAACCTGTGGCCACTGGGGTCTAAATGTCTCCCCTTGTGGACTGTAATTCCATTTGGTCATCCTCCACTATTCGTGGTATTTCTTGCTGCTGCACTGGGAGTTTGGTATTTGCTTCATGAAATACAAGGAGTTCAACTGGGACACAGTGCTGAAGTGAGTTCTGTCAAGTGTGGTGGGTCAGGTTCGTCAGGAGAATGCACCAACCAGCCTTCTATCCCACATAGCTTGCCCCATTTTCCATAGCAACCTGAATCTGAACATTGCCCTAAAACCTCTCCATATAACAATATGCTTTTACATATAAGGGTCTACTGGCTGCAAAATGTCAGTCACAATCCATTTGGAAGCCAATGGCAGATTCACATGCCCCCACCACAGATGTTTTATTACACACCTGCCATCCACTACTCTAGTACAACTACTCAGCAGGATCCAACTTACTGGCATCTCTGTTAAACACCATTTTCATAAAACCCAGTCAATCAAGGCACTGTCTTGTATACTCATGATCAGCAACAGGACATTCAAGTGTTCTCCAGAGCTACCCGGTGATGGGAATTTCAAAAATTTCATGGTATTGATCTAGCCAATTTTCAAGGATGAAGTTGGAGGCACTGTGGATTTCAATTCACTCAGAAACCATTAAATGGTGAGGAAGCTCATTTCAATGAAAACTCTGGAGAATTCTTACAGGCAAGGCTTCCAAAAGTGCCCAAAAGTCAGATTAAGCCAGGCCCATTGAGGTCTACAATGTATGTTCCATGTGTGTTTTGACTCTCAAATATGGCTGCCAAGTCTTTAAGAATAATATCATGTGATATCCTGGCTGAGATTCCCTGTGCTCTGTGGAAAGTCACCTTGAGCCTAGATGTCACTTTCCAAGGACAACTCTCATGCATGGCCATCTAAAATTCCAACACAATTCCTGGCAATAATTCTCTGAGATCAGTAAAAGAACTCAGTCTCTAAGGGGAATCACACCAGAGTGCAAGCCTAGGTGGACCCAGTGATCTCTTCCAACCGCCAGACATATGTCCACAATTAAAACCAAACACTCTCACATGGCCCTCATCTTCTTCCATATAGACACTCATCATATCCTCTGGCTGGAGGTTTCCATAAGGGACGCAGCCCACGACAGTGTCTAAAATAAGCTCCCTGCCCCTCATTTGCCTAAAGTCAGGGTGGCCTGGACTCTCTTCCTGTGAACCAGTAGTGATCAAATAGGCCTGCCTTTAATATTGCTTGGCTTCTCCAACTTGAGGCCTTCTAGCTATGGGGTTTAGATTCTTTAAGTGAATTGGAGTCATAAAAATCAAGCACCTATGGCCTAGCCTCTGCAGGGCTTTGAAGAACTCATTTGACCCAAAGGATCCCTATTCTCACTTGATGAATATCAGGAACCTACCAGAGGAAGGCAAGAGAGTTCATCAACAATATCTGATCTTTTTGCCATTTTGGTTTTGGATGCACGCATGGGATCTATCTTTAGATCCATCAGGTGCTGAGAATCTAAGCCACAGCCTCACACAGGGCCAACAGGCTGATTCAGACATATCCCAATCCTAAGCAATTAAGCAAAGAGCCACAGGTGATGCCCTTTCATTTCCATTTGAAAACTCTTTTCTTCAGGCTTCACAAAGTGGTGGCTTGAGGCAAAAAACTTCCTGACATTCAACAGAACAATAGGTAAGCAGAAGGACCAAAGCAGGGTTTCTCCACTGAGACTTTCCTGGTCAACAGATATCTGAGATTTCTGAGATGCTAGCCATTTCCTTCAGCTTCCAGTACATAACAATGTCACAGATCTTGGAGGCGGTACAAATCTTGGACACAAAACCATGATACTATTCTGGAGAGTCGCCAGAATTGAGAGAGAAAACAGGAAATTAGGAAGCTTGTAGGTGTTGCTCATCCATAAGGCAAGCCAGAGTCCACTCATGAATTGGGCAGGATGAATGCTGGGAAGCTTTCTACTAGACAGAACACATCCATTGATGCATTGTCTTTTCTAATGTCTACAACAATGGACTCAGTGGGATACACACACACATAGGAACACTCGCCTTGTCAAAGGACTTAATACAAATATTCCACTCCATACCAAACAAACCGCCTTTCCTACCTATCCTCAGAACATGAGACAAAACCACAAACTCACACCCACACCCACAAAGGCACCTCCTTCCCCCTAGTAGGTCTGTGACTCCCCGGAGTATCCTCTGACTAGTGAGCCATACTATGTTCCTCCAAAATGACCTCTCCTGTCTCAGATCATGTCTGCTTGGCCAACTCTGTGAAGTTCTCAAGAGCCAGCGGTGAGGCACTACCTGCCTTCTCAGGAAAAGCCCCTCTTCAGAGGTTTCCTGGCATTTGGCCTTCCTCACATCTGTAGGTACCAAGAAAGACTGACTCTGTCCTTGGTAAATCCAAACATGTCAGACCACTGGGACTAGGACAGAGACTGTCTCTGGGTGCCTGGATTCCTGGATTTCAAGTTCAGAGAGTTCCATCACCAAGGAAGTGAGGTGAGATCACTTCCTTCAGGATCTGAATTATGTCACTGCCTTGGCAACCACTTTGTCCTAACAGTTGCTTCCAAAATACTATGAGGTGGAGGCTGCCCTGATTTTCATGGGACACTTTCTCTAGTTAGAATGTTATATCATCCGTAAGCACCCGGGAACAGCTTCCACACAGGACTGGTTTGGTCCATGTTCTATACATTAAGAAGAGAGAGATTGATTCAGACACAACCCTTCATCCTGACCAGGATGATTGCCATGGAAGATGACTTTTGCTTTCTGAGTTAATTCATAGCTGCCTTCATCTTCACCAGGGATCACTTCTGCATGAACATTTGAGTTTCTCAGCAGGTGAACATCCCCTAGATTCCTGTAGTTTAATACACACACTGTTCCTGCTCTCCTGCAAAGTTAGTGTATGGTTAGGGTTAATAATATGTTCGATTTGGGTTAGGAATCATTCTGCAGGATGAATAATGAGATTGGGAACCTGCGATATTTATAAGAATATATAGGTGAAATATATGTATGAAAACGGGAATCTAAGAAGGATTTGAAGCCCAGAAGGGCATTGAGCCCTTGATTTGGATACTTAGTGTTGAATTATGTTCTGTACAATTGTCTCAGTTAAATCGAAATACAGTGGCATAGGACCTTGTACCTTGGATGATTGAATGTAGAAGAGAACATCCAGTCAAAAAGGGATAGTCAGTAGGATTAGGAAGATAGTCAGTAGGTTTAGGAAGAAGAGTGAGTATATGATTTGGAATAAAAAGCTTCTTTAGCAATAGGGTTTCATTGGGAGAGTGAATGTAAATGTCAGCACATGTGAAGAGTTAGTCACAATGATGAACTGGGGAAAATGTGTAGGAAAGCAGGTGTCAATAGAGACATTACGAAATCAGGCAAAGTATAAAGTGAGTCATAGGATTAGACATTTTCAACAGGGTTGAGTTTGAATACATAATCATAGGAAAAAACAAATATGTCGTCACGAATGGGAATGACATTTGAGAGCATTAGGCAACCTGGACATGGATGTTATTAGTTATCCACGTTCACTTTCCTTTTAGGCTTTTGTACAATCATAAGTGTTACATTTTTATGTTTTTTTTTGTTCAGAATATTACTGTGATAAAATGTATATGTAGATCAGGTGACATGAGTATTTCTTTCACCATTTTTGGGGGCAAAATTTTGAAGACGTATACATTAGTATTAGGGGTACAAAGAGGTGTACCCTGTGTCTATTAATATAGAGATAATGCATGAATAGACCATACTATGAATAAATAACGTAACTGATTCCACTTTAAATAATGGATTGAATTGATATGTGAAAATATATAAGAAATCTTATATTGATATACAATCATTCATTCCAACCAGTTATATATCTAATGGTAATATTAGGATTATGGTTTATGAAGAATGGTGTTATATATCTAATGGTAATATTAGGATTATGGTTTATGAAGAATGGTGTTTGAGTTTTGCTTTATACGTGATGATGTTAAACAAAAATAATGTGTTTGGAAACAAGTCTCATGAAAAGACCAGTCAAGAAACATGGAGGGATACATGTGTTCTGAATCAGGAAGTGATTGATCGTGAAACAAATGCCTATAAATTTTCTAATTTGTGACAGAAATATATATCCCATGATTTGCATAAACTGAAGATATAGTAACGTACAAGTGTTGAATAAAAATGAAAGTCAAAATACACATCATGTCCCCTAGAAATCAACTTGCATTGATTTTAAACTGGCTAAGTAACTGTAGAAATATTAGTGTTTGTATGCACCATTCACTGAATTTAGTTTTCAGTACTAGGAAACAATATGTATTTCAGGTGGATGATTATTTCTGAAAATAATCTTGTGGAAAGTTGATTATAAATCCACAGATATGAATATGAATGAATTTAGGGAGTGCATAATAAGACACATATATTTCATATTTTGAAAAATCTAAAGAGTATATATATATATATATATATATATATATATATATATATATATACATATACATATATATATACACACACACGCAAAAGCACAGATATTAAAAAGTAGCAATACAGGAGATCCATTATGAAGGCAGGCATGGAGAAATCAAGTCTCTGATCTCTTCAGCTGCGCGGGCATAGGGAGTCGTAAACTGTCTAAATGCTGTTTGCTCAGAATCACTAGGCAATATTGACCTGTTGTGAATCTGGGGTGAACAGTCTGGGCCCCTCAGAACACACACAAAGCCCGGATTGGCTGCATTCAAGCTTAGATTCGTCTGGTTTTTGTGACTCAGCACTAACATTCCCGCTGAAATAACTGGGCGGGCTTTCTGAATTGAGAGTTAAAAGCCAACTGAGCCTTCATAGGCAGTGGCCACAGGATTGAAATGGGGCTTGGGAGAGATAGTCAGGACCCACCTGTTGCATTGGTCACCCAGCAAAGGGAACGAACGGTCACCATTTGAATGGGATACCACCATGGCAGAGAACTGACGTCACAGGCGGAGGAGATAACTTCATTGAAACCAGCGCGACAAGTGTGTAATCCCATTGCCATATCTCTCAACAACGCAGGGAAACCTCAAGGGCCCTTCCCACCTCTGCCGTAATGGCCCCTCCCAGCTCTCCAAGGAGCGCGATACCCAGACCTAGGGAATCAAGATTGGCTCGGGACTCGAGGCGTGTAATTGCCGGCTACCGCTCCCACCAGTGCTGACAATTGAGGTCTCTTACACCACCTACCGGGGCCATGGCTCCTGAAGGGCAAGCAAATTCGCTGGAGGTTCTCAGCCCCAAGCTCTACAAACTTAGGGTCTGAGGAAAGCAAACAAGGAGAGTGTGCCCAGGCGTTCATGGAAACAGGGCTACCAGGAGCAGAGGCCTGGCTTGTAACCAGTATTGTGGTGAGCATCACAGGTGAGTGGGGCCTGGCTTGAGGAAGCACAAGAGAAAGCCCTAGGCACTCAGAATTGGAGACCCGCCCAGTCTGGGAGGAAGAGCTGCTGTACAGTGATTGGTTCTCACTTATTGAGAGGAGAAGCTTGGCCCAGTGCGCACAGCTCCACCTACTGGAAGAGAAGTTATTTGAACTCTAGGACTGCATGTATTATTATTTTTTTTTTATTTGTTTTTTTTTCTTTCATTTTCATTTTTGTTATTGTTGTTCTTTAACTTTTTTAAATGTTTTTATTTTTTAATTTTTTTATTTTATTATTATTATTATTATTTTAAATTTTAATTTTCAATTTTTTAATCATCATCATTACTTAAAACTTTCTTTCTTTATTTTCTATTTTTTTCTTTTGTCTTTTCATTTTTCTTATTCCCCCTTCCTTGAATTCTACCTGCCTACTCTCATTCTCTTTAGTGACTTCTCCCTTCCCTTCTAATATCTTTCCTCCCAAGCATCAAATAAATTTATAAGAGTAAGCAGTAACTCAGTAGTCAAACAGAAGAAGAAGTAACATGAGCAGCATATAAAAACAAGGAAGAAAAGGAGTACGAACAATGAAGGACAGCCTAAATATTCAAGAGCACCTAGAGTCATCAGAAAAATGGTCATATAAAGAACTCAAGTAATACCTTAGACAGATGGAATGGAACCTTAAAGAGGATACGAGACAGCAAAAACAAACAGTGATAAAACGCATTGAAAATGAATTACATAAACAGATAAAATGAGAAATTAAGCATCTTTATCAGGAGATAGAGATTATTAGAAAAATCAAACAATAATTCTAGAAATCAAGGAAATGAAAACCAAATTAAAAACTCAATTGAGAGTATCACTAACAGAGTAGAGCAAGTAGAAGACAGAATGTCAGATAATGAAGACAAAATATATCATCTTGAAAAAAGTCTAGCCAACAAAGAAATGCTGTAAAAAATTATGAGAAAACATTCAAGAGATATGGGATAACATAAAAAAAAAACAAACTAATGAGTCATATGGATAGAGGAAGGTACAGAGATTAAAACCAAGGGAATGAGAAACCTGGTGAATGAAATAATTACAGAAAACTTTCCAGAAATAAAAATAGAAACGGATAAACAAATTGTAGATGCTTACAGGACACCGAGCACACAAAATCACAGTAGACCAATGCCAAGACACATTGTTATAAAGATATCCAATATACAGAACAAAGAGAAAATATTAAAAGCTACCAGAGAAAGGAGGCAGATTACAATCATTACAATCAGGGGTAAACCAAAAAGTTTAACAATGGATTTTTCATCATAGACGCTGGAAGTGAGAAGATCCTGGAACAACGTACTTCAAACACTGAAAGACAATGGATGCCAACCAAGAATTATGTATCCAGCAAAATTAAGCTTAAGATAAGACAACGAGATAAAAATATTTCATGATAAACAAAAGCTAAAAGAATTTCAGCCAGATAACCAGCATTGCAAAGCATCTTGAGCAAAACACTACACGAGGAAGAAATGAAAATCAACAATGAAAACCATCAGTGAGAAGTGCCTCAGTAATGACAGAGGGAAGGGGAAAAGCAAATCATGGAGAATCAAACTAATTAAAAAATATATATATAAAAACATGGGTGGCAGTACAAACCATATATCAATAGTAACTCTAAATGACAATGGCTTAAACTCTCGAATAAAGTGACATTGGCTTGTAACTTGAAATAAAAAAAAAACAAATCCAACAATATGTTGCCTCCAAGGGACACATCTGAATGGAAAAGACATACACAGGCTGAAGGTGAAAGATTGGGAAAATTTATACCATGCACACGGTCCTCGAAAGCAAGCAGGGGTGGCCATCCTCCTATCGAATAAAATCGACCTCAAGACTAATTTAATCAAAGGATAAGGAAGGACTTTATATACTGTTAAAAGAAACCATTCACCGACAAGACATAACAATTATCAATATTCACGCAGCAAATAATGGTGCTGCGACGTTCATAAAACAATTTATCCTCAAGTTCAAGAATCAAATAGACCACAATACAATAATTATGGGTGACTTCAACTCACCTCTCTCACCATTGGACAGATCCTCCAAACAAAAGTTGAATAAAGAAACTATAGAACTCAATATCACAATCAATACCCTATACTTAACTGACATATATAGAATATATCAACCATCATCAAGTGGATATACTTTTTTCTCACCAGCACATGGATCCTTCTCAAAAATAGACCATATGTTATGCCATAGGGCAACCCTCAGTAAATATAAAGGGGTGGAGATAATACCATGAATTTTTTGTGATCATAATGGAATGAACCTGGAAACCAATGATAAAGAAGGAAGAAAAAATCATACATCACATGCAAAATGAAGAATATGTTACTGAATGATCAATGGGTTACAGAAGACATAAAGGAGGAAATCAAAAAATTCTTAGAGATAAATGAAAATACAGACACAACATATCAGATTCTATGTGACACAATGAAAAGAAGTTTTAAGAGGTAAATTCATCGCCTGGAGGTCATTCCTCAAAATAGAAAAACAAACAAACAAACAAATGAGCTCACACTTTATCTCAAAGCCCTAGAAGAAGAAGAGCAAAACAACAGAAAATGTAGCAGAAGGAAAGAAATAATTAAAATCATAGCGAAATTGAAACAAAAGAAACTATTGAAAAAATTAACAAAACTAAAAGGTGCTTCTTCAAAAAGATAAATAAGATCGACAGACCCTTAGCCATGCTAACGAAGAGAAGAAGAGAGAGAACTCAAATTACTAACATACGGGATGAAAAAGGCAATATCACAACAGATGCTACATAAATACAGAAGAAAATTAGAAATTATTTTGAAAAACTGTATTCCAATAAAATAGAAAATAGTGAAGACATCGATAAATTTCTTAAGTCATATGATTTGACCAGACTGAGTCAGGAGGAAACACACAATTTAAACTGACCAATATCAATGGATGAAGTAGAAGAAGCAATCAAAAGACTACCAACCAAGAAAAGCCCAGGAACGGATGGGTATACAGCAGAGTTTTACAAAACCTTTAAAGAAGAATTAATACCAATACTTTTCAAGTTATTCAGGAAATAGAAAAACTGGAAGCTCTGCCAAATTCATTCTATGAGGCCAACATCACCCAGATTCTGAAACCAGACAAAGACACCTCAAAGAAAGAAAACTACAGACCAATATCTCTGATGAACCTAGATGCAAAAATCCTCATTAAAATTCTGGCGAATTGTATACAAAGGCACATCAAAAAAATTGTGCACCATGATCAACTTGAATTCATCCCTGTGATGCAAGGAGGCTTCAATATATGGAAATCAATAAATGTTATTCACAACATCAATAGACTTAAAGATAAGAACCATATGATCATCTTGATAGACGCAGAAAAACCATTCAACAAAGTAGAGCATTCCTTTATGTTCAAAACATTTTAAAAACTAGGGATAACAGGAACTTACCTCGACATTGTAAAAGATAACTATGTTAAGCCTCAGGCTAGCATCATTCTGAATGGAGAAAAATTGAAGGCATTCACTTTAAAATCTGGAACAAGGCAGAGATATCCTCTATCACCACTTCTATTCAATATAGTTCTCGAAAAACTGGACAGAGCAATTAGAGAGATGAAAGACATTAAAGGCATAAAAATAGGAAAAGAAGAACTTAAATTATCACTATTTGTAGATGACATGATTCTATACATAGAAGACCCAAAAGGGTCTACAGAAAAAACTACTAGAACTAATAAATGAATGCAGCAATGTGGCAGGATATAAAATCAACATGCATAAATCAAAGGCATTTCTGTATATCAGCGACAAAACTTCTGAAACAAAAATAAGTCAAAACACTGCATTCCCAATTTCCTCAAAATAATTAAATACTTGGGAATCAACCTAACAAAAGAGGTGAAAGATTTATATAATGCAAACTACAGAACCCTAAAAAGAGAAATAGAATAAGATCTTAGAAGATGGAAAAATATACCCTGTTCATGGATAGGCAGAACTAACATCATCAAAATTGCTATATTACCAAAAGTTCTCTATAGGTTTAATACAATGCCAATCAAAATCCCAAAGGATTTTTTTTGTAGAAATAGATAAAGCAATCATGAAATTCAAATGGAAAAATAAAAGACCCAGAATAGCAAAAGCAATTCTAAGCAGGAAGTGTGAATCAGGCAGTATAGTGATACCAGATTTCAAACTATATTACAGAGCATTCATAACAAAAACAGCATGGTACTGGTACCAAAACAGGCGGGTGGACCAATGGCACAGAATGGAGGACACAGAGACTAATCCAAAAATCTACAACTGTCTTATATTTGATAAAGGAGCTAATGGCCTGCAATGGAGGAAGGATAGCATCTTCATCAAATAGAGTTTGGTAAACTGGAAATCCATATGCAACAAAATGAAACTGAATCCCCTCCTCTCGCCATGCACCAAAGTTAACTCAATGTGGATCAAGGAGCTAGATTCAAATCAGAGTCTCTGCGTCTGATAGAATAAAAAGTTGGCTCCTATCTACATATTGTGTGGTCAGGCTCCAAATTCCTTAATAGGACACCCATAGAATAAGAGTTAATAATAAGAATCAACAAATGGGACTTACTTAAACTGATTTTTTTTTCTTAAAGAGAGAAACAATAAGAGAGGTAAATATGGAGCCTACATCATGGGAACAAATTTTTAGTCCTCACCCTTCACATGGAGCCCTAATATCCAGAGTATACAAAGTATACAAAGTATACAAAGAACTCAGAAAATTAGACAATAAGATAACCAATAATCCAATGGGCCAAGGACCTGAACAGAAACTTCTCAGAGGAGGACATAGAATCAATTAACAAGTACATGAAAAAATGCTCTCCATTTCTAGCAGTAAGAGAAATGCAAATAAAAACCACCCTAAAATACCATCTCAATCCAGTGAGATTGGCAGCCATAATGAAGTCAAACAACAACAAGTGGTGGCGAGGATGTGGGGAAAAGGGTACTCTTGTACATTGCTGGTGGGACTGAAAACTGGTGCGGCCAATTTGGAAAGCAGTATGGAGATTCCTGGGAAATCTGGGAATGGAAGCACCATTTGATCCAGCTATTGCCCTTCTCGGACTATTCCCTGAAGACCTTAAAAGAGCGTACTACAGGGATACTGCCACATCGATTTTCATAGCTGCACAATTCACAATTGCTACACTGTGGAACCAACCCAGATGCCCTTCAATAGATGAATGGATAAAAAAATGTGACTTTTATATACTATGGAGAATTACGCAGCACTAAAAAATGACCAAATCTTGGAATTTGCAGGGAAATGCATGGCACTGAGCAGATTATGGTTAGTGAAGCTAGCCAATCCCTAAAAAACAAATGCCAAATGTCTTGTTTGATATAATGAGAGCACCTAAGAACAGAGCAGGGAGGAAGAGCATGAAGAAAAGATTAACATTAAGCAGAAACATGAGGTGGGAGGGAAAGGGAGAGAAGAGGGAAATTGCATGGTAATGGAGAGAGACACTTATTGTTACACAAAATTACATATAAGAGGTTGTGGGAAAATAAACAAGGAGAGAAATGATTTAGAGTAGGTATGGTAGAGAGAGAAGATGGGAAGATAGGGGAGTGGGGATAGTAGAGTATAGGAAAGATAGCAGAATACAACAGTAACTAATAGGGCATTATGTAAAAATATGGATGTGTAACTAATGTGATTCTGCAATCTGTATTTGGAGTAAAAATGGGAGTTCATAACCCACTTGAATCTAATGTATGAAATATGATATGTCAAGAGCTTTGTAATGTTTTGAGCAACCAATAAAAGAAAAAAAAAGTAGCAATATATATGCCAATAGAAATTCATCATGAAATGTATATAATCCACAGATCGAAAAATATTCATTTTACTGAACATGGATTCATGTATAATGTTTTTCAACTAGGAAGCTCACCCATAGGTTGAATTTTCAGTTCCAACAGCGTTTAGGAGGAGTGATCTCTTCTCTCAATTTGCATCTACCAATTCAGCCACCTCACAAGTGTATACGAGTGATATCAGGTAGAATTCTATATGTGCATATAAACATACATGTGCTGAATAGGCTACAGAGAAAGGGAGATAGGGATTCACATATTTGCTAATTTTAAAAACACATGTAGAACTATTTCAACAAAAAATTTACTAGACTTATAACTCCTACATTATATAATGCAAAAGGCAATTCCAACTATACACCATGCGTCCTCTGAACTGCTTGTGTTTCTTCTCTTTTTGGCTTATTTTTCACCATCATATTAGGATTATTAGTCAGAGACTAGTAGGGTATGGGTTATAGTGTCAGGGATTCAGTATTTCAAATGGAAATTGAAAAATGAATCGAATGTGTATGTAAATATGTGCTACACAAAAATCTTCCCACTCACATCCAGAACAATGCCTTGACATTACCTACGCCCCAAGTAAAACACAATTAGAGTAGAAAAGTGTGAAAATCTATGAATACAAATATGGAATGGAATATGCTCGGGAGTTCACAACCTTGGAGGTGGTAGAGGAGTTTCCAAAAGTAAAGGACAGGGTAAACACTCCACAAACAAGGAACTCTGCTGGCCTAAGAATTCTTGGGAAACGGCTTCTGAGGTTGGGCACTTGAAATATATGTTGTTGTCATGAGCTTTAGCTTACTTTGTAGTGAGACCATCAAAGCTGGGTCTGCATCTATGTGACCGAAAGACATGGTTTCTTATATTCCAATGAACATGAGGCAGCAGTGCTCAATTCTCTCTTTGTAGCTAAACTGTGTCCATTGGAAGCTAAGTGTCTCCCGGTGGGGACTGTGAAGACATTTGGTCATCCTCCACTTTTCCTGGTATTTCTTGCTTCTGCACTGGGAATTTGGTATTTGATTCACAAAACATAAAAAGTTCATCTGGGATACAGTGCTGGAGGGAGTTCTGTCACGTGTGGTGGGTCAGGGTCTGCAGGAGAATGCACCAACCAGGCTTCTATCCCTCATAGCTTGCCCCAATAACCATAGCAACCTGATTCTGAATATTGCCCTGAAAACTCTCCATTTAACAAGATGCCTTTACATATAAGGGTCTGATGTCTGCACTATATCAGTCACAAGTCATTTGGAAGCCAATGGCAGATTCACATGGCCCCACCATGATGTTTTATCACACACCTGCCCAACACTGCTCTAGGCCCCCTACTCAGCAGGCTCCAAATTACTGGCTTCTCTTTTTCTACAGGATTTTTATGAAACCCAGTCAAAAACAAGGCACTGTCTGGTATACACATGATCAGCAACAGGACATCAAAAGTTTCTGCAGTGCCACCTGGTCATGGGAATTTAAAAAATTTCATGGTATTTATCTAGCAATTTTTCAAGGGTGAAGTTAGAGGCACTGTGGGTTTCAATTCATTCAGGAAGCATTAAGAGTTGAGAAAGTTCTTTTCAATGAAAGCTCTGGAGAACTCTCACAGTCAATGCTTCTCAAACAGTTGCCAAAAGGTCTCCTAAAGCCAGGCTAATTGACATCTACAATGTGAGGTCCATGTGTGTTTTGACTCTCAAATATGGCTGCTAAGTCTTTCAGAATAAAATCATGTGATATCCTGGCTGAGATTCTCAGGCCTCTGTGGAAACCACCCTGGGCCTAGATCTCAGTTTCCAAGAGTGAGTCTCATGCGTGGCCTCCTAAAATCCCAACACAATTCATGGCAATACTTCTCTGAGGTCAGTTTCAGAACTCAGTCTCTAAGGGGAATCACACCAGAGTTCAAGCCCAGGTGGACCCAGTCATCCCTTCCATCCGCCAAAAAATGACCACAATTAAAATCAAAACACTACCACAGGGCCATCATCTTCTTCCATGTAGACACTCATCATAACCTCTAGCTGGAGGTTTCGATGAGCCCAAGGTAGTGTCCAAATAAGCTCACTTGCCCCTCATTTGCCTAAAATCATGATGGCCTCGACACTCTTCCTGTGAACCAGGAATGATCAAATATTCCTGCTGTTAAAGTGTTCCACTTCTCCAATTTGAGGCCTACTGGCTGTAGGGTATAGATTCTTTATGTGATTTGGAGTCATGAGAAAACCCAAGCAAATATGGGCTAGCCTCTGCAGGGATTTCAAGAACTCATTTGACCCAAAGGATCCCTATTCTCACTTGATGGAGGTCAGGAACCTAAAACAAGAGGGCAAAAATATTCACCCACAATGACTGCTCTTTTGGCCATTTTAGTTTTGGAAACACATGGGATCTTTCTTTAGATCCATCAGGTGCTGAGAATCTAAGCCACAACCTCATACAAGGACAAGAGGCTGATTCAGACACATCCCAATCCAAATCAATTAAGCAAAGAGCCACTGGTGATGTGCATACATTTCCATATGAAAACAGTTTTCTTCAGGCTACACAAAGGGGTGGCCTGAGGCAAAGACCTTCCTGACATTCAGGGTAATAGAAATAGAAATAAGCAAATGGCCCAAAGAAGGGTTTCTCCACTGAGACTTTACTGGTCACACTGAAATCTGAGTTTTCTTAGATGCTCCCATTCCCTTCAGCTATCCAGTACATGGCCATGTCACAGAACCTTGTGGTGTTACATATTTGGGAAACAAAACCATGAGTCTATTCTGGAGAGTGGCCAGAATTCACGAAGAAAACAGGAACTTTAGAAGATAATAGATGTTGCCCATCCATAAGGCAAGCTGCAGTCCATTCATTAATTGGGCAGTATGAATGCGGGGAAGCTTTCAACTAGAGACAACACATCCATTGATGCATTCTCTTTTCTAATGTCTACAACCACGGATACAGTGGGATACACAGACTTAGAAACACTCACCATGTCAAACGACTTACTAGAAACAGTCCACTCCAAACCAAACAAACCACCTTTCCTACCTATTCTCAGAACATGAGAAAAAACCACAAACTCACACCTACAACGGCAAAGGCACTTCCTTCCCCCAAATAGGTCTGTGACTATCCAGAGTGTCTTCTGACTGGTGGGCCATATTATGTTCCCCCAAAATGGCCTGTCCTGTTTCAGATCTGGTCTCCTTGGCCAACTCTGTGAAGTTGTCAGGAGCCAACGGTGAGCCACTACCTGCTTACTCAGGAAAGGCCACTCTTCAGAGCTCTGCTGGCATTTGGCCATCCTCACATCAGTGGGTACCAAGAAAGACTGACTATGTCTTTGGGAAAAGCAAACAAGTTAGCCCACTGGAACTGGGAGTGGGACTGGCTCTGCGTGCCTTCCTTCCTGGATCCCAGGTTCAGAGAATTCCATCACCAAGGAAGTGAAGTGAGGTCACTTCTTTCAGGAACAGAATATGCTCACTGCCTTGGTAACCACTTTGTGCTAACAGTTGCTTCCAGGGTTCCCATGAGATGGAGGCTGCCCCAACATCCTTTGACACATTCAGAAGTTAGAATGGTATATCAACCATAGGCACCAGGGAACAGCTCTCCACAGAGGCCTGGTTCAGTCCATCTTCTCTTTATTAAGAAGAGAGAGGCTGATTCAGACCATCAATTAATCCTGACCAGGTTGTTTGCCATGGAAGATGACTATTGCTCTCTCAGGTCCTACATAGCTGCCTATATCTTCTGCAAGGATCATTTCTCCATGGATCTTTGATGTTCTCAGCAGGTGGAAGATCATCTACATTCCTATATTGTAAGACCCACACTGTCCCTGCTCTTAAGTAAGTTATACTGAGGGAACAGTGTATGGTTAGGGTTAATAACTTGTTCAATTTGGGTTACAAATAATTCTGCGGGATGAATAATGGTATTGGCAAAATGCGATGTTTACAAGAGTATATATGTGAAACATAAGTATGAAAGCAGAAATCTAGGTAAGATTTGAAGCCCAGAAGGGCATTGGGGACTTGAGTGGGATACTTAGCTTTGAGTAATGTGCAGCACAGATGTCTCAGATAAATCAATATACACTGGCATCGGACCTTGTACCTTGGATATTGAATGTTGAAGAGAACATCCAGTCAAAAACCGATAGTCGGCAGGATTAGGAAGGTAGTTGGTAGGTTTAGAAAAAAGAGTGAGTATAGGATTTGGACCAAAAGTTCTTTAGCAATAGAATTTAGGGTAGAGAGTGTATGTAAATGTAAGCACATGTGAAGAGTCAGTCACAATGATGAACTGGGGAAAAATATAGGAAATCAGATATCAATAGAGACATTAGGAAATCAAGCAAAGTATAAATTGTGTGATAGGGTTAGACATTTTCAACAGGTTTGAAGTTGAATATATAATCTTAGGAAGAAACAAATATGTAGTCAAAAATAGAATTGATATTTGAGAGCATTAGGCAACCTGGACATGGATGTTTTTAGTAATCCATGCTCACTTTCCATTTACGCTTTGGTACAAATGTAAGTGTGACCTTTGCTTTTTGTGTCCAGAATATTTCTGTAATAAAATGTGTATGTAGATCAGGTGACAATAGTATTTCTTCCACCAATTCTGGGAGCAATACTTTGAAGACTTACAAATTAGTATGGGGGTACAAATAGGTGTACCCTGTTTCTATGAATATAGACATAATGCATGAATAGACCATACTGTGAATAAATAATATAACTGGATCCACTTTAAATAATGAATTGAATAAATATCTGAAAATTTATAAGAAATTTTATATTGATATGCAATCATTCATTCCAACCAGTTATATATCTAACGATCATCTTAGGGTTACGGTTTATCATGAAGGGTGTATGAGTTTTGGTTCAAAATTGATTATGGAAATAGAAAATAATATATTTGGAAAAAAGTCTCATGAATAGACCAGTCAAGAGACATAGAGGAATACATGTGTTCTGGAGCAGGAAGTGATTGAAAGTGAAACAAATGCCTATAAATTTGCTAACTAGTGAATAAAATATATATACTATGATGTGCATAAACTGATGAAATATTAATGTACCAGTGTGGAATAAAAATTAATGTCAAAATACACATCATGTCCCATAGGAACCTACATGCATTAATGTTAAACTGGGTCAGTTAATGTACACATATTAGGATTTGTATGCACCTTTTACTGAAGTTAGTTTTCAGTACTAGGAAACAAATATGTATTTCGGGTGGATGAATATTTCTAAGAATAATCTTGTGAAAAGTTGATTATTAATCCACATACATGAACATGAATGAATTTAGGGAGTGTATATAAGACACATATATTTCATATTTTTAAAAATATGGAGAGTATATATGTATATATACATATATATATATATATACACACACACACACACACACACACACACACACAAACACAGACATTAAAAAGTAGCAATATATATGCCAATCAAAATTCATCATGAAATATATATCATAAAGATGCAAAAACATTCATTTTAGTGAACATGGGTTTATGTATAATGTTGTTCCACTGGGAAGCTCACCCATAGGTTGAATTTTCAGTTCCAACAGTGTTTAGGAGGAGTGATCACTTCTCACAGTTTGTATCTGCTAAGTCATATATCTTACAAGGATGTACGTGTGATACCTTGTAGGATTCTATTTGTGCATATAAAAATACATGTGCTGAATAGGCTCCAGAGAATGGGAGACCGTAATTCACATATTTGTTAACTTTAAAAACACATTGAGAACTATTTCAATTAAATATTGAATAGATTTATAACACCTACCCTTTATCATGCAAAAGGCAAGTCCAACTCTGAACTTCAAGTATTTATGTACTGTTTGGGTTACTTTATTCCATCATATTAGGATTAGTAGTCAGAGTCTAGTAGAATATGGGTTAGTGTCAGGGATTCAGAATTTCAAATGGAAAAAAGGAAAATTAATCTTCCAACTCTCATCCAGAACAATGCCTTGTCATTACCTTCGCCCCAAGGAAGACACAATTAGAGTAGAAGAGTTACAAAATCTGTGATTACATTTCTGGAATCGAAAATGCTCAGGAGTGCACAAACTTGGAGGTGGTATAGGAGTTTCCAAAAGTAAGGACAGGGTACACACTCCACAAACATGAAGCTCTGCTTGCCTAAAACTTTTTGAGAAACTGCCAGTGAAGTTGGGCACTGAAATATAGGTTGTTGTCAGGAGTTAAGCTTCCTTTGTAGTGAGACCCTCAAAGCTGGGTCTTCATCTATGTGACCTGGAGGACATCGTTTCCTATTTTCCAATGAACACGAGGCAGCAGTGCTCAATTCTCTCTTTGTAGGTAAACTGTGTCTCCCTGTGTGGACTGTGAAACAATTTGGTCATCCTCCACTTTTCGTGGTGTTTCTTGCTGCTGCACTTGGAGTTTGGTTCATGCTTCACAAAATACAAGGAGTTCAACTGGGAAACAGTGCTTGAGGTATTTCTGTCACGTGTGGTGGGTCAGGGTCTGCAAGAAAATTCACCAACCAGGCTTCTATCTCTCAAAGATTGCCCCCTTGTCCATAGCAACCTGATTCTGAACATTGCCCTGAAACTACGCCATATAACAAGATGCCTTTACATATAAGGGTCTGATGTCTGCACTCTGTCAGTTACAAGCCACTTGGAAGCCAATGGCAGATCCAAATGGCCCCACCATGATGTTTTATCACACACCTGTCCACCACTGCTCTAGGCCCACTACTCAGCAGGCTCCAAAATACTGGCATCTCTGTTCTAAACAATTTTCATGAAACCCTGTCAATCAAGGCACTGTCTGGTACACTCATGGTAAGCAACAGGACATCGAAAGTTTCTGCAGTTCCACCTGGTCATGGAAAATTCAAAAATTTCGTGGTATTTATCTAGCCATTTTTCAAGGATGACGTTGGATGCACAATTATTCAGGAACCATTAAATGTTGAGAAAGTTCATTTCAAAGAAAATTCTAGAGAACTCTCACAGGCAAGGCTTTCCAAAGAGTGGACAAAAGGTCACTTGAAGCCAGGACCAATGAGATCTACAATGTGAGGTCCTATGTCTTTTGACTCTCAACTATGGCTGCCAAGTCTTTCAGAATAAAATCATGTGATATCCAGGCTGAGATTCCCAGTTCTTTGTGGAAAGCCACCCTGGTCCTTGATCTCAGGTTCCAAGGGCGACTCTCATGCGTGGCCTCCTAAAATCCCAACACAATTCATGGCAATTCTTCTCTGAGATCAGTTTCAGATCTCAGTCTCTAAGTGGAAACACACCAGAGTTCAAGCCCAGTTGACCCAGTCATCTCTTCCAACCGCCACACCAATGACCAGAATTGAAACCAAAACATCCCACATGGCCCTCATTTTCTTCCATATAGACACTCATCATAACCTTGGCTGGAAGTTTTTATGAGGCACACAGCCCAAGACAAAGTCAAAATAAGCTCCCTTGCCCTTCATTTTTCTAAAGTCAGTGTTTCCTGGACAACGTTCCTGTGAACCAGGACTGATCAAAGAGGTCTGCCATTAATACTGTTCTGCTTTTCCAATTTGAGGCATACAGACTGTCGGGTATAGTTTCTTTATGTGATTTGCAGTCATGAGAAAACCCAAGCAACTATGGGCTAGCCTCTGCATGGCTTGAAGAACTCAGTTGACCCAAAGATCCCTGTTATCACTTGATGGAGATCAGGAATCTTACAGAGGACGGCAAGAGACTTCATCACAATGACTTCTCTTTTGGCCATTTTGGATTTGGATGCACACATGGGATCTTTCTTTAGATCCATCAGGTGCTGAGAATCTAAGCGATAATCTCACACTGCACTAAGAGGCTGATTCAGACATATCCCTTTGCAAAGCAATTAAGCCAGGAGCCACAGGTGATGCCCATTTATTTCCATTTGAAAACTGTTTTTTTCAGGCTTTGGAAATGTGTGGCCTTAGGCAAAGTCCTTCCTTTCATTCAGGGCAACAGAACAATAAGTAAGCAAAATCCCAAAGCAGATTTTCTCCACTGAGACTTTCCTGGTCACACTGATATCTGAGTTTTCTGAGATATTCACCATTCTCTTCAGCTATCCAGTACATGGCCATGTCCCAGATTGTGGAGGAGATACATATTTTGATCACAAAACCATGAGCCTATGGGAGAGTGACCAGATTCAGGAAGATATCAGGAATGTAGGAAGGTAATAGGTGTTGCCCATCCATAAGGTAACCTGCAGTCCATTCATAAATTGGACAGGATGAATTCTGCGAAGAATTCTACTAGACAGGACACATCTATTGATGCATTCTCTTTTCTATTGTCTACAACCACAAATACAGTGGGATACCCAGACATAGAAACACTCACCTTCTCAAAGGACTTACTAGAAACAGTCCACTCCAAACCAAACAAACCGACTTTCCTACATATTCTCAAAACTTGAGACAAAAATCACAAACACACAAACACACACACACACACCCACAAAGGCACCTTCTTTCCCCAAATAGGTCTGTGACTATCCGGAGCGTCCTCTGACTGGTGGGCCATACTATGTTTCCCCGAAATGGGCTGTCCTATGTCAGATCTGGTCTTCTTGGCCAAAACTGTGAAGTTATCAGGAGCCAGCGGTGAGCCACTGCCTGTTTTCTCAGGTAAAGCCCCTCTTCAGAGCTTTCCTGGCATTTGTCCATCTTCAATTTAGTAGTTGCCAAGAAAGACTTACTCTATCATTCTTAAATCCAAAAATTTGAGACCACTGGGACTTAGACTGGGACTGCCTCAGGGCGCCTGGCTTCCTGGATTCCAAGTTCAGAGTGTTCCATCAACAAGAAAGTGACATGGGTCACTTCGTCTAGAACTGAATGAGGTCACTGCCTTGGCAACCACTTTGAGCTAACAGTTGCTTCCAAGGGTCCATGAGATGGATCCTGACCCTACTTCCTATGACACTTTCACAAGTTAGAATGGAATATCAACCATAGGCACCCGGGAACAGCTCTCCACACAAGCCTGGTTTGGTCCATCTTCTCTACATTAAGAAGAGAGAGACTGCTTCAGACACACCCCTTCATCCTGACCTGTTTTTTTTTTTTGTCATGAAAGATGACTTTCACACTCTCAGGTCCATCATAGCTGCCTACATCTTTTTTAGGGATCATTTCTGCATGGACCTTTGAAGTTCTCCGGAAGTTGAAGATCTCCTACATTCCTGTATTGTAAGACCAACTCTGTCCCTGCTCTTCTGTAAAGTTAGATTGAGGGAACAGTGTATGGTTACAGATAATAACATGTTTGATTTGGGTTAGGATCATTCTGCTGGATGAATAATGGTATTGGGAACCTGCAATATTTATAAGATTATATAGGTGAAATATATGAATGAAAACAGAAATCTCTGTAACATTTGAAGCCCAGAAGGGCATTGGGTCCTTGATTGGGATACTTAGCTTTTAATTATGTTCTGCACAGATGTCTCAGATAAATCTATACACAATGGCATAAGATCTGATACCTTGGATGATTGAATGTTGAGGAGAACAACCATTCAAAGAGGGAGAGTCGGTAGGATTAGGAAGATAGTTGGTAGGATTATAAAAAAGTGTGAGTATAGCATTTGGACAAATAGTTCTTTAGCAATAGGTTTTCAGGTAGACAGAAAATGTAAATGTCAGCATATGTGAAGAGTCAGTCACAGTGATGAACTGGGGAAAATATGTAGGAAAGCAGATATCAATAGAGACATTAGGAAATCAGGCAAAGTATAAAGTGAGTGATAGCAAAAGACATTTTCAACAGGCTTGAGATTGAATATATAATCTTAGGAAGTAACAAATATGTAGTCACCAATAGGATTGACATTTGAGAGCATTAGGCAACCTGGACATGGGTTATTTTCATAATCCATACTCACATTCCATTTAGGCTTTGGTACAATCGTAAGTGTGACTTTGCATTTTGTGGCCAGAATATTACTGTGATAAAACGTATATGTAGATCAGGTGACATGAGTATTTCTTGCACCGTTTCTTGGAGCAATATTTTGAAGGGGTATAAATTAGTATTGGGGGTACATATAGGTGTACCATGTATGTATGAATATAGAGATAATGCATGAATAGACCATACTGCGAATAAATAATATAACTTGTTCCAACTTTAAATAATGGATTGAATTGATATCTGAAAATACACAGGAATCATATATTGATATACATACATTCATTCCAACCAGTAATACATCTAATGGTAATATTACGGTTGTGGTTTATCACCAAGAGTGTGTGAATTTTGCTTCAAATTTGATTATGGAAATCGAAAATAATGTGTTTGGAAAGAAATCTCATGAAATGACCACTCAAAACCAAGGAGGAATACATATGTTCTGAAGCAGGAAGTGATTGAATATGTTACAAATTTCTTTAAATTTGTGAACTTGTGGATGAAATGTATATTCTATAATGTATAAAAACTGCAGAAATAGTAATGTACCAGTGTTTAATAAAAATGAACGTCAAAATACACATCATATTCCATAGGAATCTACTTGCATTGATGTTAAAGTGGGTCAGCTACTGTAAAAATATAAGGATTTGTTTGCACCATTCACTGAAGTAACTTTTTAGTACTAGAAAACAAATATGTATTTCAGGTGGATGAATATTTTTAAAATAATCTTATGAAAAGTTTAATATAAAACCACATACATAAACAAGAATGAATTTAGGGAGTGTATAATAGGACACATATATTTTATATTTTGAAAAATCTAGAGAGTATATATATATATATATATATATATATATATATATATACACACACACACACAAAACACACACAGAGACATTAAATAGTAGCAATATATATGCCAATTAAAATTCATTGTGAAATATATATCATCCACAGATCCAAAATATTAATTTTACTGAACATGGATTTATGTATAATGTTTTTCAACTAAGAAGCTCACTCATAGTCTGAATTTTCAGTTCCAAAAGCATTAATGAGGAGTGATCTCTTCTCACACTTTGTATCTGCCAAGTTAGCCACCTCTCAAGAATATACGTGTGATACCAGGTAGGATTCTATATGTGCATATAAAAATACATGTGCTGAATAGGCTACAGAAAAATGGAGACAGGAATTCACATATGTGTTAACTTTAAAAACACATGCAGAACTATTTCAACAAAAAATTGACAAGATTTATAACTCCTACCCTATATCATGCAAAAGGCAAACCAACTATCCACCATGCCTCCTCTGAAGTGCTAGTATTTCTATTCTGTTTGGGTTACTTTTCTCCATCATATTAGAATTAGTAGTCAGAGTCTAGTAGGGTATGGGTTAGTGTCAAAGATTCAGCATTTCGAATGGAAAATTGAACAATTAATCCAATGTGTATGTAAATATGTGCTACACAAAATGATTCCCACTCTCATCCAGAACAATGCCTTGACAATTCCTTCACCCCAAGTAAGACACAATTAGAGGAGAAGATTTAGAAAATCTGTGAATAAACATGTTAAATGGAATATGCTCAGGAGCTCACAACCTTTGAAGTGGTAGAGTAGTTTCCAAAAGTATGGGACAGGGTAAAAACTCCACAAACATGGAGGTCTGCTGGCCTAGAGACTTCTTGAGAAACTGCCTGTTAGGTTGGGCACTTGAAAAATATGTTGTTGTCAGGAGCTTTAGCTTCCTTTCTAGGGAGACCATAAAAGCTTGGTCTGGATCTATGAGACCTGGAGGACATGGTTTCTTATTTCCCAATGTACATGAGGCAGCAGTGCTGAATTCTCTTTTTAGGTAAACTGTGGCCACTGGGGGATAAATGTGTGCCAGTGTGCACTGTGAAGCCATATGGTCATCTTCCATTTTCGTGGTGTTTCTTCCTGCTGCACTGGGTGTTTGGTATTTGCTTCACGAAATACAAAGAGTTCAACTGGGTCACAGTGCAAGAGGAAGTTCTGTCATGTATGGTGGGTCAGGTTTTGCAGGAGGATCCAAGAACTAGGATCCTATCCTACATATCTTGCCCCCTTGACCATAGCACCCTGATTCTGAACAATGTCCTGAAACCTCTCCAAATAACAACTTGCCTTTACATGGAAGGTTCTGCTGGCTGCACGATGTCAGTCACAAGGCATTGGAAACCAATGGAAGATACACATGGCCCCACCACAGATGTTTTATCACATACCTGCCCACCACTGCTCTAACCTACTACTCAACAGAGTCCAACTTACTGCATCTCTGTTCTACACCATTTACATGAAACCCAGTCAATCAAGGCACTGTCTGGTATATTCATGATCAGCAACAGGACATCAAAAGGTTTTCCAGTGCCACCTGGTGATGGGGAAGTTCAAAAATTTCATGGTATTTATCTAGCCATTTTTCAAGGATGAAGTTGGAGGCACTGTGAGTTTCAATTCTTTCAGGAACCATTAAATGGTTAGGAAGCTCATTTCAATGAAATCTCTGGAGAACACTCACAGGTAAGGCTTCCCAAAGAGTGGCCAAAAGATCATATGATGTTATGCCCATTTAGGTCTACAATGTGAGGTCCATATGAGTTTTGACTCTCAACTATGGGTGCCAAGTCTTTCAGAATAAAATTTGTGGTATCCTGGCTGAGAGGCTCAGTGCTCAGTGGAAAGCCACCCTGGGCCTAGAACTCAGTTTCCAAGGGCAACGCTCATGCCTGGCTTCCTAAAATCTCAACACTATTTATGGCAATACTTCTCTGAGGTCAGTTCCAGAACTCAGACTCTAAGGGAGTCACACCAGAGTTCAAGAACATGTGGACCAAGTCATCTCTTCCAACCGCCACCCAAATGACCACAATTTAAACCAAAACACTCCAACGTGGCGCTCATCTTCTTCCATATAGACACTCACAATAACCTATGGCTGGAGTTTTCCATGAGGGGCACACCCCAAGACCGTGTCCAAAATAAGCTCTCTTGCACCTAATTTGCCTAAATTCAGGGTGGCCTGGACACCCTTCTTGTGAACCAGGAGAGATTAAGTAGGCCTCCCGTTAATACTGCTCCGCTTCTTCAATTTGACGCCAAATGACTGTGGGGTTTGGATTCTTTATGTGAATTGGAGTCTTGAGAAAACCCAAGCAAATATGGGCTAGCCTCTGCAGGGCTTTGAAGAACTCATTTGACCCAAAGGATCCCTAATCTGACTTGATGGAGGTCAGGAAAGTTACAGAGGAAGGCGAGAGACTTCATCCACAAGGACTTCTCTTTTGGCCATTTTGTTTTTGGATGTAAACATGGGATCTTTCTTTAGATCCATCAGGAGCTGAGAATCTAAGTCACAGCCTCACACAGGGTAAACAGGCTGATTCAGACACATCCTTTCCAAAGCAATTAAGCAAAGAGCCACAGGTAATGCCCATTCATTTCCATTTGAAAACTGTTTTCTTCAGGCTTCAAAAAGTGGTGGACTGAGGAAAAGACCTTCCTGACATTCAGGGCAACAGAAGAATAGGTAAACAAAAGGCCCCAAGCAGGGTTTCTCCACTGAGACTTTCCTGGTCACAATGATATCTGAGTTTTCTGAGATGCTCACCATTCCCTTCAGTACATGGTCATGTCACAGAGCTTCGAGGTTGTACATATCTTAAACAGAAAACCATGAACCTATTATGGAGAGTGGCCAGAATTCAGGAATAAAACAGGAACTAAGGAAGATAGCAGGTGTTGCACATCAATAAGGCAAGCTGCAGTCCGTTCATAAATAGGGCAGGATGAATGCTGTGAAGCTTTCTACTAGACAGGACATATTCATTGATGCATTCTCTTTTCTAATGTCTACAACCACGGACACAGTGGGATACACAGACATAGAAATTCTCGCCTTGTCAAACGACTTACAAGAAACAGTTCACTCCAAACAAAACAAACTGCCTTTCATACCTATTCTCAGAACATGAGACAAAACCACAAACCCACACCCACACAACAAAGGCAGCTCCTTTCCCCAAGTAGGTCTGTGACTATCCGGAGTGTCCTCTGACTGGTGGGCCTTACTATGTTCCCTGGAAATAGCCTGTTCTGTCTCAAATCTGGTCTTTTTGGCCAACTCTGTGAAGTTGTCAGGAGCCAGCGGTGAGCCACTGCCTGCTTTCTCAGGAAAGGCCCCTCTTCATAGCTTTCCTTGCATTTGGCCATCCTTACATCAGTAGGTCCCAAAAAAGACTGAGTCTGTCCTTGGTAAATCAAAATAAGTTTGACCACTGGGACTGGGACTGGGACTGGCTCTGGGTGCCTGGCTTCCTGGATTCCAAGTTCAGAGAGTTCCATCACCAAGGAAGTTAGGTGTGGTCACTTCCTTTTGGAACTGAATGAGGTCACTGCCTTGGCAACAACTTTGTCTTAACAGTTGCTTCCAAGGTTACCATGAGAAGGAGGCTGCTCCTACTTCCTGTGACACTTTCACAGGTCAGAGTGGTATGTCAACCATAGGCATGCAGGAGCAGCTCTCAACACATGCCTGCTTTGGTCCACCTTCTCTACATTAAGAAGAGAGTGGCTGATTCAGACGCATCCCTTCATCCTGAGCAGGTTGTTTGCCATGGAAGACTTTTGCTCTCTCAGGTCCTTCGTACTTGCCTACATCTTCTCCAGGGATCATTTCTGCGTGGACCTTTGAGGTTTTCAGCAGGTGGAAGATCCTCTATAATTCTGTATTTTAATACCAATTCTGTCCCTGCTCTTCTGTAAAATTAGATTGAGAGAACAGTGTATGGTTAGGATTAATAACAGGTTCGATTTGGTTTAGAAAGGAAACTACACGGTTGAGCAAACAGGGTCCTAACGTTAGCAATAATATGAGGATTTTTAATGGACCGGCCATGGCAGATAAAAGCGTAGTTAATCAGGTCACTATGTGAACCAAGACTCAAACCTCCCTTTTGGGGCCTCTGTCTCTCCTTGACGCTCTTCAAGTCGTTTTCTTAATTTACTCATAGATTCTTTTACAACTCCAGTATTGTCGGCATAAAAACAACATTCTTCCCTCAATGCAAGCAAAAAGGCACCTTTCTCTCATAAAGAGGAGGTCCAACACTCGCCTGCTTTGTAAAACAACTTCAGAAAGAGAGAGGTTAAAATTCCTGTAAAGTTGTGATGTCGGTTTTTAATGTCTTTAAACTTTGGCATATTTCTGCTTCTAATTGTGTCTTTGTTGTGTCTCATGGACTAGCCCACCCCTTCAGCAACTATTATTTCTAATAGGATGGCTAAAGTGAGGGATACAGGTTCCCAGTGGAACCGGGTTGTATGCCCCCCTATTTGATCTTTAAATGAACCTAAGTCATGATAGAGAACTCTGGAAAACTTCTGCATCATTACATAATTAATCACATATATTGACCATTTTATGAAAACATAAATAATGTTAAAGTGTATAGAATTATACTGTTGTAGGGACGGACAAGGAAAGGGACCTAAGATAGCACCAAACACAGGAAAACAGTCTTATTTGGTTGCATCCGGATTTAGAGGGCATTGCTTCTGTTGTAATCAATTAATCCCCTGAACCCCAAGTTTCGGTAGTTTTAGAATTTGTACCCAACATGTAAGGGAAGTGGCTCAGAAGTTCACAGTCTGTAGAAATTCACAGAAATCAGTTTTTGTTTCTGTTTTTGTTCCTCTGTTCTGGGCAAGTTAACTTTTCAAAGACACCTTGGAAAGGGAGAGCTTTTTTGTCTCTTTTTTTTCTCCCTGCCAGCTGTCAAAATGAAGCCCAATTGGTAATTTTTTTATCTTAGAAATCTAGCCATCTCTGTGAAGCCCCAGCTCAAGGCCAGAGGCCTTGTTCACATATTTTGTGAAAATCTAGTAAGGCGGTGTCAAGCTTAGGGGTGGTGATTTTTCCAGCCAGTGGCCAAGTAGAACAGGGCAACACGAAAAGTGGAAGTTTATCTACATTGAACTCTTTCAGAGGGACTCTTTTGCTGAAAGACCTAATGTAAGCCTCGGTGAAGACTTCTGGAGAAGGTTATTTAAGACATATCTATGGACCTGGTACAGAGGGGGAAGACGGGGAAGGCGAGGCTGAGAGCAGCTCCGTGGATCTGAGAATGAGGAAGATGAGATGTAAAAGAATAATGGAAAAGGGGTTTGGGATTTTCCTAGAACAAAACTTGAGCAGTAGAACAGGTAGAGCAGAGGTGAAGATGGGAGTGAGTATTCCAAAAAGCCTGTGAGGGACTTTAAATTCTTAGTAACCTGTTTTCAGTGATGACAAAGCAACTTTAAAGGCTATTTTTATTACATCTTGGATAGGGGTCTGAGGGCTCTTCTCAGCTGGTTTGAGCTTTGGTTTAGCTTCTTAGAGGACTTGGTGGGACCTAGTGCAGGCACAGACAGAAAAAGAGAGGAGTGAGTGAGTGGAGGGGTACCTCGGTACCTGCTACCTCAGCAAGGGGGCAATGGTCTGAGAACTGGCGGAGGTTTGGGTTTTTGATGTAGTAATTGGAGGGAAGAAATCAGGTTGCTGAGGTGGGAGTGACAGCAGAGAGTCTAGAGCAGAAGGCTGAGGGTGAGGAACTATTGGAGAAGCATAGTACAGGATGTGAGTGAAGGAGGAAAAAGGATTCCACATAGGGGAATTTTCCCCTTTTGAGCACTTGCCGAAGTTAAAAATGTCACGCAGAATTTGAGGATTTAGAGAACCCTCTGGGGGCCATAGTTTTTGGTTGTCTAATTGGTTATATGGCCAATGCTGTGTACTGAATTTGATGAGGAGTTTGGGTTCCACCAGGCAGCCCCGGTATGCTCACATCCCCATGAATTACACAAGAAGTTGGCTTTCCCCCCACACAGCCATGGCTGTTTGTGGCTTTGATAGTCCGCCGGGCATATATAGTAATCTAGGCTAACCAACCTGAATCTGGCTCGCGTTTCCGTGCATCCATAATGTTTGTTTCAATTATCTATGGTATGGAAGGGATTTAATGGAACTTTAGTGGGATCCTCTTCATTGGGGTTATCTCAATAGGAAAGACCTATACCAAGCTGAAAAATGTCTGGGTGGAGAGATAGCCACCAGGTCCCTAAGGGGGCTGTATGCGAGATAGACCATACTTCTTGTCTAGTAGGATTTCAGATCAGCCTTCACTGCTGAACAGGCAGATGAGGGTTAGGAGTACTGGTGGCCAAGGGGAGAGTCTATAGTCTTGTCCACATAGCGAATACGAAATTTGAAATGGTTACCAGTTTTTTCCAGTTTCCAACCAGAGTCTGGACACAGCGAAGGCTTGAGATGAGAGGCATGGATCCAAAAAGTGATTCTGTCTACTTTTATGGCTGTAGGTGTTATAAGTAGCACCTGGTATGTTCCTTTCCAGCGGGGTTCTAGGGATAACACCTGATGTTGTCTTATGTTGACGAAGTCTCTTACTTGATATTGATGTGGAATCCCCTCGTCCCCAGGTTGGTAGGCAGTGGCCAGCTGTTTCCACAGTTATCACTGAGTTCATTCAATGGCTTTAAGTCTGTCAAGCAAGGGGTGTGGAAGGGATTGTTAGGCCTTAGAGTTGGGGATTAGGTCCCTTACTGGATGATGGGCATCATAGAGAATTTCATAGGGGGTGAGGTTACACAAAGAAACTGAGGGAGTATTTCTCGCATGAAACAGTGCATAAGGCAGGAGCATAGTCCAATCTTTTATGCCGGTCTCTAAGCTTAATTTTGTTAAGGTCTGTTTAATGGTTCTATTTATTTTTTCTACCTCTCCTGAGCTCTGGGGTATATAAGCATAATGTAACTTACAATTAATCCACACCTGACTTACCTGGGCCATGAACACAAGTCCATTATTAGACCCTATTATCTTAGACAGACCGTATCTTGGAAAAATATCTTCCAGGATCTTCTTGAGAACCATTTGCGCCGTTTTTTTTTTTTTTTCTGTGTGTGTGTGTGTGTGTGTGTGTGTGTGTGTGTGTAAGGCTTCAATCCATCCTGAGAATGTATCCACAAAGACTAGGAGATATTTAAGTCCATTCCTTGCTGGCTTAATTTCAGTAATGTCCACTTCCCAGAATTGTCCTGGTCTGGTTCCTCGTAGGTGCTTTCGTCTAAGAAACTTGGAAGGGTAAGCATTAAACAATTGACTGACCCGACAGGCTTTTGTTACCAGTTCAATTATTTCCTTTCGCTGTGAGTCAGTTAGTGGAAAACTCTGTTCTTAATCCTACAGGAATTCCTGCAGTTTCTTTGAACCAAGGTGAGTGAGTTGATGTACATTTTTAACGTAGTGTAGGGCTTTCTGTAATTGCAGGCTGAGCTCAGTAAAGTTGAGGCGTTCAATTTCAGTGTCCTTAGATGTTATCTAAAAATTTCTGGTACTTAGGGGTCAATTGGAATTGGGCATCTCCCTTTAACAGCGGGTATAAAGGAGCAGCTAAGGACTCAAACCCATTTATCCATAACCTGCAAAACCCAGCAATCCCAAGAAACTCTTAGTTGTCTGCTGTAAGATGGGGTTGGTATCTGCTCAATGGTTTGTTTTCTGGGCTCAGTGAGCCATCGTTTACCGCCCCTAAGGAAATAGTCAAGGAAGATTACTTCTTGCTGGCAAATTGGGCAATTTTGGCCGAAGCTCTATACCCGAGTTGAGCAAGCTCGGATAATAGTGCTTGGTTCCCAGTTCACAGTTTTCCTTGGTTTTGGATGCCAGTAGCAGGTGATCCACATATTGAAGCTGGGTGAATTCGTGGTGTGTAGTTCAGAAATTGTTGAGATCTCTGTGAAGGGCTTCATCAAGGAGAGTGGGGGAGTTTTTGAACCCCTCTGCGAGTCTAGTCCAAGTTAGTTGACTAGACTTTCCGGTTTCTGGGTCTACCCACCCAAAAGCAAACAGCAACTGACTATCTTTATGCAGAGGCAAGCAAAAGAAAGCTTGTTTTAAGTCCAGAACAGTATACCATTTCTGCTCAGGGTTCAGAGTGCAAAGCAGATTGAACAGATTAGGTACCGTGGGGTAAATGTCCTGCACTCTGTTGTTGATCTCTCTTAGGTCTTTAACAGGGTGATAGTCCCTGGTTCCTGGCTTTTTCTTCTAATAGCAGGGGAGTGTTCCAGGCCAATTGACAGGGCCTTAGGACCCCTAAGGCCAGATATTTCTGAATATAGGGCCTTATCCCATCTTTAGCTTTTTATGCTTAGAAGATATTATTTGACATTGATTGGGGAGGCTGAGGTTTTTAACTCCACTGTTATTGGAGGTTGTTTCACGGCCAGGCCTAACACAGCAGTTTTTGCCCAGGCATCTCGGTAATCTGTTATCCATTTCTGGCGTAGCTTGCCTGTTTGATCAGTCTTGGGGGGTGTGAAGAGTGGACGTTCATCTTCTACTAATATAGTTAAAGCCGTGACTATAGGAGTTTTTACTGAAGGATTTAGAAATTTCATTTGGGGGCCTTCAGGGTTAAAAGTTATTTTGGCCCAGAGCTTGGTGAGCAGATCTCTGCCCATCAATGGGTGCGGGCATTCTGGGATTACTAGGAAGGAGTGATGGATTTTTCCTTTCCCCAGGTCCATGGTCCTCTTAGTAGTCTAAGCCCTATATTTACTGCCATTAGCCCTTTGAACTACAGACCTTTTATTTGATAGACGGCCCAATGGGGCCTTAAGGGCTGAGTATACTGCTCCTGTATTCACTTCAAAGTTTACTGGGGTCCCCTACACTTCAAATCTTACCCTGAGCTAGGGGAAAGAATCTGAGCCCCAACTTTCTTAGTCATCCCCCAGAGTCAGAATGGCTGGCTGGCATGTCTGTCTCTTTATAGGGCACTCTTTGGCCCAGTGTCCTTTTTTTTTACAGTAGGCACATTGATCTGAGGCCAGGGGTGGCCTGTGGCACGGGCCCAGGTATCGCTTCCTGTCACCTTATGTCTTAATTTCTGGCCTCTTTCTTGTTGTGACCAGGATCTTAGTCAATGCCTTAGTCTTTCTTTTGCTTCTCTCATCCTCCCTCTGCTCCCTTTCTTTTTCCCTGTTTCTCTCTTATAGTATACTTTTTCGGCTTCTCTGACTAAATCTCTCTTTTAACTTTTTTTTTTAATATCCATGGCAGCTTCAACAATTAAGGCCATCGTGACAGATGCCTTTTGATCTGCTGCCTGAGGATCGAAAGGAGTATATCTCTTATATGCCTCCATAATTCTCTCTAGAAACATAGAGGAAGATTCATCAGGCCTTTAAATAATTTCTCTTACCATGGCCAAATTAGTTGGTCACCTAGCGGCCCCTTGGATACCCGCAATTAGAGCCTGGCAATAATTGGACGGATGCTCCCTATCTTCAAAGGTGTTGGGGTCCCAGTTGGGTTGGTTAAAGGGGAAGGCAGCTTTTATTATGTTGGGAAGTTGTGTTGGTCGCCCATCAGGTCCGAGGATATTTTTTTCTAGCTTCCAGGAGGTTTTTCTCTCATTCCTCTGTCATGAAGAGAGTCCCTAGGAGTTGTTGGCAGTCATTCCAAGTAGGCAGGTGTGAAAACGTTGGCGAGTTCTCTGAGTTTTTTTAGCCAGGCCAGCTTCCTCCAGGGAAGGAGGCGCTGTGTGTGTCATGGGACAGTCATCTGGAGGGCGCTGGGCCATTCTGGCTTCCTCGAATGGTGGAGAGGCTGAGTCAGCAGCAGGGGAATTACTTACAGGGTTTTGGGGGTTGGGGGACAAGGGCAGAGGATAAGGACGAGTAGAGTCTTGAGACTCAGGGAGAACAGAGGGTGGAGGTTGAGGAACAGAGAGTTTGAGAGATAGAATCATAGGGGAAGGAGTAGGAGTGGGTGCAGTGACAAGGAAAGGCTTCACCCATGGAGGAGGAGATTTGCAGAGGTCCTGACAAGTTAAGATATATGGCTATTGATCTGGATGTCTATGTGGCCCCGGCTGAAAGACAATATCTCAGACTTTTCAAATTAGTGCGAAGTAGAAACATCCTTCTAGAGGCCATCCGACTACAAAGGTGGGTTATTCTGAGACACAGAATCTGACAGGTCTGGTGTTTTAATGAAACAGAAAGATTCTGAGCCCTTAAGCAGACTTTGGTCCAGTGATTAAGGGTCAGGGACAGAGGCATTGAAGTGCTCTGTCCCATAATGAAATATACACAGACAGTGAAAGCAACAACACATGACACAGACAAGACAAGACAATAAAGACAGGCAATGGACGTCCAATACTGAGACCATGACTGAGTAGCCGGCAAAACCTGATGGGCTGGCAATTCCGAATCTGAAAGAAAATATCACTGAGTCGAGGAGACTATGGTTCCTCGATTTCCCGAGTCCATCCCCCAGGGACATGGCCTGTGGCTCTGTGACATGTGTGTCAGCCACCGTGGGAGAGAGCTCACGCTCTTTACCAATAGCCATTTTGTCAAACCCTAACCTGAATCCTGAAACCAGAAAGAGGGGCCTTATTTACCCCCAGAGCATCCCGTTGGGGGTCTTTCATCTGCAGCTGCCGGATCTCGCTGGGGCCACCAGAAGTAAAGGTCGGGTGAGCATCGATGAAAGAGACCACCAAGAGACTGTCTAATGCAACAGCAAAGGGTTTATTGGGAGTCCGGCATGCAAGGGCTCAGAGCTCGCTTGAATAGAGCAGAGAGCCCTGAGAACAGCTTAAGAAGTGCTTATATATTTTCCTTGGAGAGGGCAGGGAGGGAAGTTTATTGATGGGTAAGGGCGAGTGGGCGGTTTGCGTGCAAATGGTTGATGGAGTACATTCTGCAGTTTGGCAGTTGGGGGCAGCACATTCTGGGAACAAGAAGAGCAAACAGTTCTCAAGATTTCAACAGTGTTTTATTAAGCATACAGAAAAACAGGAAGTGACAAGTACCTATTTTATTAACCTTTCAATATAAGTATGAAAACAGAAATCTAGGTTAGATTTGAAGCCCAGAAGTTCATTTGGCCCTTGATTGGTATACTTAGCTTTGAATTACGTTCCGTAGAGATGTCCCAGAAATATGGATATACAATGACACAGGACCTTGTACCTTCTCAGAGGTCAGTTCCAAAACACAGTCTCTAAGGGGAATCACACCAAAGTTCAAGACAAGATGGACTCAATTATCTCTACCAACCACCACACAAATGACCACAATTAAAACCAAAACACTCCCAAATGGCACTCATCTTCTTCCAAATAGACACTCATCATAACTTCTGGCAGGAGGATTCCATGAGAGGCGCAGCACAAGACAGTGTCCCAAATAATCTCCCTTTCCCCTCATTTGAAAAGTCAGAGTGGCCTGGACACCCTTCCTGTGAACCAGGAGTGATCAAATATGCCTGCCATTAATACAGCTCTGTTCTTCAATTTGAGGCCTACTGACGGTGGGGTTTAGATTCTTTATTTGAATTGGATTCATAAGAAAACCCAAGAACCTATGGGCTAGCATCTGCAAGGCTTTGAAGAACTCAATTGACCCAATGGATCCCTTTTCTCACTTGATTGAGGTCAGGAACCTTACAGAGGAATGCGAGAGACTTCATCAACAATGACTGATTTTTTGGCCATTTTGATTTTGGATCCACACATGGGATCTTTCTTTAGATCCATCAGGTGCTGATAATCTAAGCCACAGGCTCACACAGAGCCAAGAAGCTGATTCAGACACATCCCTTTACAATGCATTTAAGCAAAGAACCACAGGTGATGCCCATTCATTTCCGTTTGAAAACTGTTTTCTTCAGGCTTCACAAAAGCGTGGCCTGAGGCAAAGACCTTCCTGACATTCAGGGCAACAGAACAATAGGTAATCAAAAGGCCCTTCGCAGGGTTTCTCTACTGAGACTTTCTGGGTCACAGTGATATCTGACTTTTCTGAGATGCTTGCCATTCTCTTCAGCTATCCAGTACATGTCCATGTCACAGTGCTTGGAGGTGGTATATATCGTGGATGCAAATGCATGAACCTATTCTGGAGAGTGGCTAGATTTCAGGAAGAAAACAGGAACTTAGGAAAATAGCAGGTGTTGCCCATCAATAAGGCAAGCCCTAGTGCATTCATAAATTGGGCAGTATGAATGCTGGGAAGCTTTCTACTTGACAGGAAACATCCATTGATGCATTCTCTTTTCTAATGTCTACAAGCACGGACACAGTGGGATACACAGACATAGAAACACTCGCCTTGTGAAACAACTTACTAGAAACAGTTCACTCCAAACCAAACAAACCGACTTTCCTGCCTATTCTCAGAACATGAGACAAAACCACAAACACACATCCACACCCACAAAGGCACCTCCTTCCCCAAGTAGGTCTCTCACTCTCCAGAGTATCCTCTTACTGCTGGGCCATACTATGTTTCCCCAATATGGCGTTTCCTGTCTCAGATCTGGTCTCCTTGTCCAACTCTGTGAAGTGGTCAGGAGCCAGCTGTGAGCCACTACCTACTTTTTCAGGAAAGGCCCCTCTTCAGAGAACTCCTGGCATTTGGCCATCCTCACATCAGTAGGTACCAAGAAAGACTGACTCTGTCCTTGCTAAATCGAAGCAAGTGAGACACTGGGACTGGGACTGAGACTGACTCTGTGTGCCTGGCTTCCTGGATCCCAAGTTCAGAGAGTTCCATTACCAAGGGATTGAAGTGAGGTCACATCCTTCAGGAACTGAATGAGGTCACTGCCTTGGCAACCACTTTGTCCAAACAGTTGCTTTCAAGCATACCATGAGAAGGAGGCTTACCCTATTTTCTGTGGCACTTTCACAAATTAGAATGGTATATCAACCATAGGCACCAAGGAACCGCTCTCCACACAGGCCTGAATTGGTCCATCTTCTTTATATTTGGAAGAGAGCCTTTAGTCCAGGGAGCACTGCAGTGAACCTCTGCACTAAAACTATTAGCAAGCACCTGATGGAGGACGCCTCCATAGGTAAGTGGCTCCTTTATAACATCTGATATCTGGTTAAGGGAGATCTCTTCTGATGACAGAGATGTGGCACGGGGAGGCTCACATATACTTCTGTCCAGGACAGTAACGAGAATCTTTCTGTCCTCTGTTCTGTTCTGTAGGGAATTCCTCTGGAACTGTAGAGAGGTGCCGACGGGCACGCATGCGCTCCTACCCTGGAGCTTTAGCAAGATGTTGCACTCTTGCCCTGTTTCTGTGTTTAGGCGCTGGGTTTCTGTTTTTTTGTGTTCTGTGTTCTATTTTTTGGTTTTTTGTTTGTTTGTTTTTGTTCGTTTTGTTGTGTGATTTTGGTGGTAAAAACTTAAGTATATTGGACATGAAAATCAGAAATAAAGAGATTAAGCCTGACACCCCTTTGGACTGTGTTTTAAGGAACTGCAATGAACTTTATCCCCCATTGTAAAGCAGGATGATAGAAGCCCCTAGCTGGCTGCCTGGAGCACACCGATTGCAGAGGGCTATGCCTGCTGGGGACCTAAGAACTGAGTATCTCCCAGGTTAACAAGTGAAACTCCTTTAAAACCCCTTGTCCCTCCTGATAAAGAGAGTCACAACTTTGGCAGAGTCCCCTGTGTTTCTCCTTTGTTAGCCAAGCAATAAAACTCCTCTTTTCTTTTTCTCAAAACCCAGTCCTCATTATTAAATTTGTATTAATTGGCTTCAAGGTCAGGAACCAAACTTTAAGTTACAAATCTTGTACCCACCCTCCACCCCGGAACTTTGTGAGAGCTATCTACTGAAATGTTAGGAGATAGAGCATGCTTGATGTGGAACTGAATCAGAGGAGCTAATCCTGTATGTAAAAGGGGAAACTGAGGGACTCCCAGCAGATGCCAAAGCCCTGTTGATTCAGGGAATTACCTCCTTCCTTCCCTGCACTGTAAGGATTATGCCACCTCTGTCTTGTTAAAAAAAGAGAAAAAGAAAAAGGTGACACTAAATGCAGTAAAGTCACCATGGAGACACTTTATTTTACATTTCAGGTTGCCCTTCTGTGAAAACATCTGGTCCCCTTGTGGGGACATCTATGGTGCCACTGCTGTAGGAGATTTTTCTCTTATCTGCTCTGGTTTAAAGGGTTCTGTCTGACAGCCATAGTCTGGACCTCCTTTCTGTCTGTATTGTGTCTTAGTTTCTGGCCCTTTAAGGCATCTGCAATAATGTGTTGATATTATAAATTGTTTTTGGGGAATGATCTTAGCTGAATGTGTGTCTAAATGATGATGTTTTATTTTAACAATCTGGTAACTGAATGGGTTTTTGAAGCATTGCACAATCTTGGAGTAAAAAGTCGGGTTTAGGTAATTGTTTAGTTTATGATTTCAGAAAATTCATGCCAGAGAACTTAAATACTTAGGATGGATAACTGAAGAACTCTACTTCCAAGTTGGCAAGAAACTTCCCAATCATACGGTCTTTTTTTTTTTTTCACCAATTTTGAATTGGGTAGCCTGGGAAAATGTCACTGTGTGTACCAGTGCATTAATTTGGACATAAATAGTAAATCATAGTATGGTGTCTGTTGACAAAACAAGATGTAAAGATATAAAATTTTGTGAATTGTATCTTAAACTTGTATCATAATTTTCAACATCTGAACCTGAAAATTATGGTTAAAATGCCTTAGTCCTGAGATGTCTGTTCAGAATAGCAGTTTTTTGCTGCTCCTTCCAGACCTCAGCCATGACTTATGTTGAAATGCAAATGAAAGAAGCCTGCAAGCTTTGTAGGAGAGTGATTTGAGGTTTAAGGGAAAAAAAGGTAAATTGTATGTTATTTACTAATTACTGGCAAGTCATTTTTTCTAGGACTCTTATTTTTTTTTCTTAGATACTTTATGTTTTTTGACCTCATGATTTTGAGCATACAGACCTAGGTTAATGTTTTTCTGATCAGTTCTATCTTTGACCAACTGTGGACTTTTTGAAACATTGCAATAAAGATTTCAACTACGAAAAGCTACAAGGCCTTTACTATTATTATGTGTGCACAAATTGTTATGTGTTGTATGTCTATATATACATATGTCCGTATATCATATATATGATACACAAATTAACATATATAAGGAGCGCTCATAAAAAAATAGCGCTCGTAAAAACAAATTTTAAAAAAGTGGATCCAAAGATCTTTAATTCACGTGATTTAAATGTTTCAATTTAAATTGGATAAAGAGATAAAAACAAATGTCTTTAAATTTAAGCTTACAAAGTTTTCTAGGTGTTCAAACATCTAACAAAATATTAACATCTACAAAATGTCTAATATGCCTTGGCTCTTGTACCTTTCCTTCAACATAAAAATGGTTTACACTGTTCAATACATTTCTCTAACTTTTTGATAAATAAGTAAAGTAAATTTGATATTTGATTACTCATTCATGAGTACTTTTGTTAGATATCTGATTGATTTACTAAGATCTGCATTTTTTTTAGTAAACTCTGTATAAGATTGTAAAAATCAGTCATGTGTTAATGAGACAAAAATTTCTTAAAACATAAGTTTACCCATAACATTGAGTTTATTAAGATTTATGTTTTCTAGAGCAAGCAACCATAAAAATTAAACAACTGATTAAATAAAAACTGTTATTTTAGAGCACTGTACTGCCATTTCTTTAAAAGCCAAACTTGATTAATGTAGAAACATAAATGTAATTGTTATGCTATTAATGTTTTCATACCTTACAGGTATGCAAGTCTGTAAGGTAGAAACGTTTAAAGAGTATTATATCAAGCTGGTGCTCTGAAGTTGTGTGGTAAAAAATATATTGTGGATTTATTTACCTGTTATCAATAAGATGTGTAAATTTTTATGTTACTTTTTACATTGGGGAACAATTTAAATGTATTTTTAAGTTAATTAGAGCCTAATCTTTGTAAAGGTTAAAAACTTTCAGCCTTTCTTTAATTCATGTTTTAAATGTGATATCATATGGTGTTAGCTAATGTTCATGTGACCTCAAACAATTTATTTAAACATTGTCAAATGATATTTAAAAATAAAGATCAGCTTTAGAACTAAAATAGTTAAGATTTATAAAGAGCCCTGCCTTACCTGAGATAAGGCTGTGTGTCCCATCTTACTACATGTGAGAATGACTATGAAACCATTAGGTCAGATAATATTTCTTTAAAGTTATGTTAAAAAGTTTTTTTTTTATTTTCAATATTCCTAGGATCTCAAACAGGGGATATAATGTATAATTCAGCCAAAAAATTCAGGGAAGATATTACACGAACTAAGTATTTTTACTTTTGTTAATTTTAGTTTGAAATTTTCTTATAAGTGATCTAAAGATTCCCTGTTAGTGTTTTACAAATGTGTTGCTTTAAGAACACAACATGGGTTTATTCAAGATAATAAGTCATCAACTACAATACAGAGAGAATAATACAGATCCCAATTAATAAAAAGGTAATTATAAAGTTATAGACATTAAAGCCCAGTACTCTTAATGTAAGGCTGTTAAAATTTATTTGCTGGATTTTTAAGATTAGGATTTAAAATGAATGTTAAATGAAAAGGGTCAAGAAAACCAATATTTGGCTCTTGCCCTCTGAGTCAGTCTGAATCCAGGGAACAGGGGACTTCTCTAAAGAGCTTTGCAACTCTGAGCCACATAACCTCCTGATCAGGGAGATTAATGAGACCACTGGAGAACAGAAAGCCAATCAGTGCATTTGTTACAAAGAGGAGAGTCATCATAGAAAGGAGACATCCATGATGCTTCTGAGGGAAGCCAAATGGTCAAGCAAGACCTGGACCCACCTAGCGCAAATGGCACTAGCAGAACTGAGAATCTCTTCTCAAGTTTCCCCAGAATTGATTCCCACAAAAGCTCAGCTGACTGTTAACAATAGATAGAAACAAAAGTCAGTTTGACTGCTTCATCTTAAACACTTAGCAAAGACAGTTAAGACCAAAATACAGCCACTCCTGGGCATTTTAAATAATAATAATAATAATAATAATAAAATTTTAAGTTATGCACTTTATCTTATCCTCTCAAAATAAGTAAGACTGGAGGCTACAAAGAAGGATTCTCACACAGGAATGCCTAATACTTATAAAAAGAGACTATCAAGAAGAGCTGCCACAGGCAGAAGTTTTCAGTTTAAGACCTACAGATATCCCTAACCTACACAGGTAGGCTTGGTGTTTGCTAGTACGATTATCCAGCCCTGAGTAACAGAATTAAAGGTTTCTCTATTAGACGCAGAGGTCATACTAGTAAAAGGATTTTTACAAGATCAGATGACATTAAATTATTAAACTGTGTCTTATTGGGAGGGCCAACTGTAACACTTAAAGTTAAATATTAAGTTGACAGTCCTGATAATTGGGGATATTAAAGACTGGTGAGGGAATTTCTATACAGTGACATGTTCCACCTGCTGCAACATTTATTCAGTACTCATGGTTTTTGTTTCACTCATAGAAGAATCCATTCACAGATGACTTTACAACCTGTTCTTCCCCAACCTGACTTCAAACCGAACTGACTTCTAAAGGGCAACTCATGTCTCTCAACTGACTTCTAATAGGCAACTCATGTCCCTCACGACGAGCCCACTCACGTCACCCTGTCTCAGGACAGAAGAAGAAAAAATTAGTGATGCCACTCTTTTTACAACAATGGAGAGAAAGATAAATAGACTATCATTATAAATAATTAATTAAGTCAGGTAAAATCAGGGAGATCGGTTTTGGGTGAGTTGTAAAAATTTGGAGACTCTTATCTGAGGGATTAAAATTTCCTCAGTGTTCTTCCCATAATCTATCAAAGATTTGAAAGGGACACAGAGAAAAGGGGGAAATTGTAGACCCAACCTGATCTTTTTTTAAAATTGGGAGCCATCATGCCACAAAGCCATGAAAAGATAATTTTGGCTTTACCATAAATTACTTCAAATTCTGAACCTGCGTGGAATGCCTGCCCACGCCTTGAACTCACGCATGACCAGCTCTCTGACCAGATAGCAGCCCTCTCTGAAACTTTAGTGACACATCATAAATATTTGCCTTCTCTGGCCAGACAACAACCCTCTCTGAGGCTCTAATGGTCCTCATGAATTCTGATGTAGGGACAGCAAAAAAATTGTAAACTACCTTTAATGTGATGTTTATCAGAGTTCTGTTATCTGTAACCCCCCTTTTGTGTAACTTTCTGGGCTATAAAACTGGGCTGTAGGAAAGCTGGGGATGCTGTCTTGTTCCCACCATTTTGGGAGGGAGAGGCAGCATGGCCGGTGGAAATAATAAGCTTAATTTTATTTGATTTTAATTTGAGTCAGTGGTCTTTTCTAGCGTCCTGGTCTAACAGGTAAACACTCCAAAGACGTGGAGCTCTGCCGGCCTAAAGACTTCTTGAGAAACTTCCTCTGAGGTTGGGCACTTGAAATATATGTTGTTGTAAGGAGATTTAGCTTCCTTTCTAGTGACACCATAAAAGCTGGGTCTGCATCTACGTGACCTGGAGGACATGGTTTTTTGTATTCTAATGAACATGAGGCAGCAGTGCTGAATTTTGTATTTGTAGGTAAACTGTGGCCACTTGGTGCTAAGTGTCTCCCCGTGTGAACTGTGAATCCATTTGGTCATCCTCCACTTTTCGTGGTGTTTCTTGCTGCTGCACTGGGAGTTTGGTATTTGCTTCATGAAATACAACGAGTTCAACTGGGACCCAGTATTGGAGGGAGTTCTGTCACTTGTGGTGACAGAGAATGCACCAACCAGGCTTCTATCTCACAAAGCTTGCCCATTTGTCCATAGAAATCTGACTCTGAACTTTGCCCAGAAACCTCTCCATGTAACAAGAAGGGTCTGCTGGCTGCACCATATCAGTCACAAGCCATTTTGAAGGCAATGGAAAATCCTCCTGGCCACACCACAGATGTATTATCACACACCTGCCCACCACTGCAATAGGCCCACTACTCAGCAGGGTCCAACTTACTGGCATCTTTGTTCTACACCATTTTCATGAAACCCCGTCAATCATGGCATTCTCTTGTACACTCATGATCAGGAAAAATACATCCAAAGGTTCTCCAGTGCCACCTGGTTAAGGGAATTTCAAAAATTTTATTGTATTTATTTAGCCATTTTTCATGGATGAAGTTGGAGGCATTGTGGGTTTAAGTTCATTCAGGAACCATTAAATGGTGAGGAAACTCATTTCAATGAAATCTCTGGAGAAATCTCACAGGCAAGTCATCCCATAGAATGGTCAAAAGGTCACATGAAGCCAGGCCCATTGAGGTCTTCAATGTGACGTCCATGGGTGTTCTGACTGTCAACTCTGGCTGCCACATCTTTCAGAATAAAATCATGTGATATCTTAGCTGAGATTCCAAGGCTCTGTGGAAAGTCACCCTTCTTTTTTGATCTCAGTTTCCAAGGGGAAATCCAATGCGTGGCCTCCTAAAATCTGAACACAGTTCATGGCAATATTTCTCTGAGATCAGTTCCAGAACTCAGACTCTAAGGGGAATCACACCAGAGTTCAAGCCCAGGTAGACCCTGTCATCACTTCCAAGCACTACACAAATGACCACAATTAAAACCAAAACACTCCCACAAGGCCCTCATCTTCTTCCATATAGACACTCATCATAACCTGTGGCTGGAGGTTTCCATGAGGGGCTCAGCCCAAGACAGTGTACAAAATAAACTCCCTTGCCCAAAATTTGCCTAAAGTCAGGGTTGCCTGGACACCCTTCCTGAGAACCAGGAGTGATCAAATAAGCCTGCCATAAATACTGCTCTGCTTCTCCAATTTGAGGCCTACTGACTCTCGGGTATAGACTCTTTATGTGAATTGGAATCATGAGAAAACCCAAGCACATATGGGCTATCATCTGCAGGGTTTTGAGAACTCATTTGACACAAAGGATCCCTATTTTCACTTGATGGAGGTTAGGAACGTTACAGAGGAAGGCGAGAGACTTCGTCCACAATGACTGCTTTTTTGGCCATTTTGGTTTTGGAAGCACACGTGGGAACTTTCTTTAGATCCATCAGGTGCTGAGAATCTATGCAACAGCCTCACACATGGCCAAGAGTCTGATGAGACACATTCCTTTCCAAAGCAATTAAGCAAAGAGCAACAGGTGATGCCCATTAATTCCCCTTGAAAACCGTTTCCTTCAGGCTTCACAAAGGAGTGGCCTGAGGCAAAGACCTTTCTGACATTCAGGGCAACAGAACAATAGATAAGCAAATGCCCCATTGCAGGGTTTCTCGAATGATATCTGAGTTTTCTGAGATGATCCCATTCTCTTCAGCTATCCAGTACATGGCCATGTCACAGAGCTTGGAGGTGGTACATATCATGGACACAAAACCCTGAACCTATTCTGGAGAGTGGCCAGAATTCAAGAAGACATACAGGAACTTAGGAAGATAGTAGTTGTTGCCCATCCATTAGGAAAGCCACAGTCCATTCATAAATTGGGCAGGATGAATGCTGTGAAGTTTTCTACTAGACAGGACACATCCATTGATGCATTCTCTTTTCTAATGTCTACAACCACGGACACAGTGGGATAAACAGACATAGAAACACTCGCATTGTCAAAAGACTTACTAGAAACAGTCCACTCCAAATCAAACAAACCGACTTTCCTATATATTCTCAGATCATGAGACAAAACCACAAACTCACACGCACACCCACAAAGTCAACTCCTTCCCCCAAGTAGGTCTGTGACTATCCGGAGTGTCCTCTGACTGATGGGACATACTACGTTTCCCCGAAATGGGCTGTCCTATGTCACATCTGGTCTCCTTGGCCAACACTGTGAAGTTGTCAGGTGCCAGTAGTGAGACACTACCTGCTTTCTCAGGAAAGGCCCCTCTTCAGAGCTCTCCTGGAATTTGGCTATCCTCACATCAGTAGTTACACAGAAAGACCGATTCTGTCCTTGGTAAATCCAAACATGTGTGGCCACTGGGACTGAAACTGGGAATGACTCTGGGTGCCTGGCTTCCTGGATCCCAAGTTCAGAGAGTTCCATCACCAAGAAAGTTATATAGGTCACTTCCTTCAGGAACTGAATGAGGTCACTGCCTTGGCAACATCTTTGTCCTAACAGTTGCTTCCAAGTGTCCCAATAGATGGAGGCTGCCCCTACTTCCTGTGACACTTTCACAAGTAAGAATGGTATATCAAACATAGGCACCCGTAAACAGCTCTCCACACAAGCCTGGTTTGGTCCATCTTCTCTACATTAAGAAGAGAGAGACTGCTTCAGACACACCCCTTCATCCTGACCTGTTTTTTTTTTTTTTTTTTGTCATGAAAGATGACTTTCGCTCTCTCAGGTCCTTCATAGCTTTCTATATCTTCCCAAGGGTTCACTTCTGCATGGACCTTTGAGGTTCCCAGCAGGTGGAAGATCTCTTACATTTCTATATAAGACCAACTTTGTCCTTGCTTTTCTGTAAAGTTAGGTTGAGGAAACAAAGTATGGTTAGGGTTAATAACATGATTGATTTGGGTTAGGAATCATTCTGCTGCATGAATAATGGTATTGGGAACCTGCAATATTTATAAGGATATATAGAGGTGAAATATATGTATGAAAACACAAATCTAGGTAAGATTTGAAGCCCAAAAGGGCATTGGATCCTTGATTGGGATACTTTACTCTGAATTATGCTGTGCACATGTGTCTCAGATAAATCTATACATAATGGCATAGGACCTTGTACCTTGGATAATTGAATGTTGAAGAGAACATCCAGTCAAAAAAGGATAGTTGGTAGGATTAGGAAGATACTTGATAGGATTAGAAAAAAGAGTCAGTATAGGATTTGGACAAAAAGTTCTTTAGCAATAGGGTTTCAGGTAGACAGAAAATGTAAATGTCAGCACATTTGAAGAGTCAGTCACAATGATGAACTGGGGAAAATATGTAGGAAAGCAGATATCATTAGAGACATTAGGAAATCAGGCAAATGATGAAGTGATTGATAGGATTAGACATTTTCAACAGGCTTGAGGTTGAATACATAATCTTAGGAAGAAACAAATATGTAGTCACCAATAGGATTGACATTTGAGAGCATTAGGCAACATGGACATGGGTGATTTTCATAATCCATACTCACATTCCATTTAGGCTTTAGTACAATTGTAAGTGTGACTTTGCATTTTGTGGCCAGAATATTACTGTGATAAAATGTATATGTAGATCAGGTGACATGAGTATTTCTTGCACCATTTCTGGGAGCAATATTTAGAAGAGATATAAATTAGTATTGGGGGCACAAATAGGTGTACCATGTGTGAATATATAATATAACTGATTCCAACTTTAGAAATTGGAATAAATTGATATCTGAAAATACACAGTAAATGTTATATTGATATACATACATTCATTCCAACAAGTTATACATCTAATGGTAATATTAGGGTTGTGGTTTATCATAAAGTGTGTGAGTTTTGCTTCAAAATTGATTATGGAAATCGAAAATAATGTGTTTGGAAAGAAGTCTCATGAAATGACCAGTCAAAAGCAAGGAGGAATACATGTGTACTGAAGCAGCAAGTGATTGAATGTGTTTCAAATGTCTTTAAATTTGTGAGCTTATGGATGAAATGTTTATACTATGATGTACAAAAACTGAAGAAATAGTAATGTACCAGTGTTAAATAAAATGAACGTCAAAATACACATCATGCCCCATTGGAATCTACATGCATTGATGTTAAATTGGGTCAGTTACTGTAGAAATATAAGGATTTGTTTGCACCATTCAGTGAAGTGAGTTTTCAGTACTAGAAATCAAATATGTATTTCAGGTGGATGAATATTTCTGAAAATAATCGTATTAAAATTTGATTATAAAACCACATACATGAGCATGAGTGAATTATTAAGGGAGTGTATAATAAGACACATATATTTTATATTTGGAAATATATATATATATATATATATATATATATATATATATATATATATCACACAGAGAAACATTAGGAAGTAGCAATATATATGCCAATCAAAATTCATCGTGAAATATATATCATCCACCGTTCCAAAAATATTAATTTTACTGAACATGGATTTATGTATAATGTTGTTCAACTAAACATCTCACTCATAGTTTGAATTTTCAGTTCCAAAAGCGTTTAGGAGGGGTGATCTCTTCTCATACTTTGTTTCTGCCAAGTTAGCCACCTCACAAAAATGTACGTGTGATACCAGGTATGATTTTATATGTGCATATAAAAATACATGTGCTGAATTGGCTACAGAAAAAAGGAGACAGAAATTCACATATGTGTTAACTTTAAAAACACATGGAGTACTATTTCTACAAACAATTGACAAGATTTATAACTCCTACACTATATCATGCAAAAGGCAAGACCAACTATACACCATGCCTCCTCTGAACTGCTTGTATTAATATTATGTTTGGGTTATTTGTCTCCATCATATTAGGATTAGTAGTCAGAGTCTATTAGGGTATGGGATACTGACAGGGATTCAGTATTTCGAATGGAAAATTGGAAAATGAATCCAATGTGTATGTAAATATGTGCTACACAAAAATCTTCCCACTCTCATCCAGAACAATACCTTGACAACACCTTCACCCCATGTAAGACACAATTAGAGGAGAAGAGTTAGAAAATCCATGAATACATATCTGGAATGGAATGCGATCAGGAGTTCACAACCTTGGAAGTGTTAGAGGAGTTTCCAAAAGTAAGGGACAGGGTAAACACTTCAAAAACATGGAGGTCTGTTGTCCTAGAGACTTCTTGAGATACTGCCTGTGAGGTTGGGCACTTGAAATATATGTTGTTGTCACGTGCTTTAGCTTCCTTTCTAGTGAAACCATCAACCTGGGTCTGCATCTATGTGACCTGGAGGACATGGTTTCTTATTTTCCATCCGTGGGTGGGCCCCTTGCTTAAGAGCTCTGGCTACTGGACAAATTTTACACAAAGAAGCCTCTAATCTGACTTTTGGGGCCCCTTGAACTATCTACTCCCCACATCACTTGAAAGATCTTTTACCTTAAAAGGGCCTTCAAACCTTCCCTACATCCAGAGTTCTGTCGCTCCTCACTTCCTTTCTGGAAAACCCTAATATTATTTTCCTCCCCTGCTCTGCACTGAACCCTGCCTCACTGCTCCCAATGACTCCCATGTCTCACACACCAACTCATAATTGCTTGGAAAACTTAGATGATTTCCTCCCCTGTCATTCTTCCATTTTTGAGAGACCACTCACCAAGCCTGACCTTATCTGGTTTACTGACAGCAGTTCCTTTAGGCAGAATGGAACTCATTACTCTGGATACGCTGTATTTTCAGCCACTGAGATTATAGAGGCCAAAGTTTTGCCTTCAGGAACTACAGACCAGCAGGCTGATTTTATAGCATCCACTCGTGCCTGCCTTCTAGCACAAGGCAAATCCCTCACCCTCTAAACTGATTCAAAATATGTCTTCCATATCTTATTATCCCATGCTGCAATTTGAAAGAAGCGAGGCCTACTTACCACCAAAGGTAATGCGATCACTAATTCAGCTCTTATAACCAATCTGATAGAGGCCTCCCACTTACCCACCCAGTTGGGAGATGTCCATTGTAGGTCCCATCAGAAGGACGGCTCTCTTATCACTGAGGGCAATGCCAAAGCTGACCAGGTGGCACGAATGGCTGCTACCACTTCCAATCATGACCCCCATGATGGACATATAATGGCCACTTTAGACAGCTCATCTGAAGCCCCTACTTCTTTCAGTAAGAACAAGCATCTTTTCAAGTTCCTTCATACTCTATTCCTTTCCAATTCTCAGTCTTTGACCCTCTTTTTACAGAGTTTCTTCTTCCTCACTCCCTCTGACAAGCCATGCTACAGAATATAGCCTCTAATTGTCAGATCTGTCAGCGGACCTACCCTCATACTCCTTTAAGGCCCAAACGTTTCCCTTCCCAACAAGCCCGGGGACACATTCCCTCTGCTGACTGGCAGGTAGACTTCACCAACATGCCCACAGTATGGCACACTAAATACCTCCTTGTCTTTGTGGACACTTTCTCTGGTTTGGTTGAGGCATTTCCCACTTCCAATAAAAAGGCTTCCACTTTAGCTTCAATCTTACTGACAGACATCATCCCCAGGTTTGGTATGCCCACTTCCCTACAATATGACAATGGCCCTGAGTTTACTTCTAGGATCACACAAAAGGTCTCTCAAGCCCTCTCCTTCAAGTGGCATTTCAACTGTCCATATTTCCCCCAGGCTTCAGGGAATGTGGAAAGGGTAAATCGTACTCTAAAGGAAGTCCTTACCAAATTGACAATGGAATTAAACATAGACTGGATCAAACTCCTTCCCTTGGCTTTGCTTCGAATCAGAGCTCTCCCTAAGAAACCATCTTTACTGTCTCCTTTTGAGATAATGTATGAAAGACATCTTATAACCCCTGCGTTGGTCATTTCACAAGGACCTCTCACCCGAGATTTGTCTTTGCCTCTCTTGCTTCATCTCCGCTCGGAACTCTGGAAATATCAGGACTGGCTTCTTCCGGACCCAGTCTCCTCTCCAAACACTCCTCCCTTAACACCTGTTAGTCTAGTCAATTATAATACCCCAGAGGAGAAAGGGACTCTTGCCCCAAAATGGGAAGGCCCCTATCCTGTCATTCTCTGTACCCCCACCGCCGCCAAACTCTCCTTACCAGACAACCGTCTCACTCCCTGGAATCACATGTCTAGGTTGAAGCCACATCACCAGGAGGCCCCACATGCTGACGACAGGGCCACCCCAGAGGAACTCAAAGAATCACCTCCTGAACCTCCCCTTTACTCCTGCTCTCCACACCCATCTCACCCATTTAAGTTGCGGCTCACACGGTTTTCCTTGCAGCCCAATTCCTCTTAAAGAAGGCACAATGAGCTCTCCCAACACCCTAGTCTTCTCTAACTGCTTGTTTTTTGTGCTCTGCTTATTTTCTGTGCTCTGTCAGGACTGGTCTTTACCCTCCTCACCTACCATGCATTTATTCACTCTTCGGGAACGATACTCAGAACATGGCATGCAGAAGGTTCGCGGAGTGGATGCAACTACTTGCTTCATCCACAACTGCACCTCTATTTCCCTAAAATTGTCACCTTCAAGGACCTTCGTCCCTGGTAGCTGGAACTGGCCTTTCATTTGCTTCCTTTTTGATCAAACAAAAGATTATTGTCATTGGTGGCCTGAGATATATAATGGGTGCCCCTATTGGTCATGCAGGTTCCATGATGAACGTGGTAGCTATTCTTACCACTCACTCGGTTACCCTGAAGGGTGGACTTCTAGTTACATAAAGTGGCATAAAGGCTCTTCATCCAATAACAATGGATGGTATACTTTAGATAAACCCGACCCCAATGCCAAACGTTGGGGCTATGTTGAGTTTGCTGTCTATGCTCAGACAACCTCAGTCAGACCCACAGGGTGGATGACTATTGGCCGCACCCTGATTACGCCACCTAAGGCAACCATCCAGGTAGTCGAACACATTAAGGACTCAGAATCAAAACTTCGAGATCGTATCCATAGCTCATCCAAAGAGGATTCAGAGCCTTCAACCCCCTCAGGTCCCCCTCCCACATGGCTCAATTTGCTACACCAAACGTTTTGATTATTAAACTCCACCCGTCTTTCTTTGCCTACTTCTCAGTGCTTTCTCTGTGCTTCACTTAGACGTCCACTTCTAGCAGCAGTCCCATTAGCGGCAGAAAATATTCCAGCAAAACCCTACAATTTCTCTAAAAAGGACAACCCCTACATGTGACATGTATCCCACTGTGGGAAAGTTATTCCACCAATACTTTATTTCCTTTCATCTGTTTCCACCTGCCAATAATGAATCCTTTACCCGTTTGTTCCTTGAGCTACAACAGCCCATAGAGCCCTGTGTTTAGGCAACCTGAACATTTCCTCTGGTGTAATGGGTCTTTAAGTACCTCAACGATCAATGTCTCTGGCACCTGTTTCTTGGTTACTGTAGTTCCTCAGCTATCTTTGTATACTCCCACCGAATTCCGACAGTTGGCCCTACCTTCCCGCACCCGTAGGGTAGTCTTTCTGCCGGTTCTGGTAGGCCTCATTTTAACAACCTCAGTGACGAGTCTCGGACTCTCTGGTGGAGCTATAGGTCATGCTCTATGGGCATCCAATGACCTTCAACAAAAACTGCAGGAAACACTCAATACCATGGCTGAGTCTCTGGGTTCCTTGCAGTGGCAGGTTACATCATTGGCACAAGTGGCTTTACACAACCAAAGGGCAATTGATCTTCTCACTGCAGAAAAAGGGGTTACATGCCTATTCCTCAGAGAGGAATTTTGCTATTATGTTAATGAATCTGGGCTAATAAAAAAAAATGTTGTTAAATTGCAGGAATTATCGACCGAATTTCTCAAACATACCTGCTCCAATCCCATCATGGGGTTCTTCCAATCCTATCTTGCCATGTACTTACTACATATCTTGGGGCCCCTTATTGGGATGCTCCTTTTTTGTGCTCTCTTGCCCTGCAAAATGAAGTGCCTTCAAACCCAACTACAAAAAATTCCTAATCAAACTTTCAACCAACTTTTGCTTAGGCACTACCAGCCTCTGATGACCGATGAACCCCCAACATCTCCAAGAGAACAGTAACTCAGTGATGAAGCTCACTACCAGGCATGATGGAATGCAATGGGTATCAGACAGCGGGAGACAACGAGCTCTGAGAACCTCTTAATATGCCATCCTGGATTCATGAGTCTTTACCACCTTCTAAGATTTCTCATGGCCCTTGGCCTCTTCTATGTCAGTCCCCCAACATGGAACTTCTGCCAAAAAATGACATTTCCTTTAATTTTTATCTTCATTCTGTTTTTATTTGCTCTGATCTTCTTCAGGTGCTGGTGACGCCATGTCCAGGCAACGCTTCCAGTATTTCCTAGAGTCTCTGTTACAGGACCAGTGGCTGATACCAACAATCTCTTCCATCCAGGACTAGTTCCATGCCATCGACAACTTTGGCTTCAGGGAACATTCATTGACTTCACCCCTACGAAAGTAGCTGTCTATAGCCACTGGGTTTTATTTCTGGCTGCCATGATAATCCCAAACCTGCTCCCTGAGCATTCCTCCACTTCTCTTTCTAGGCCCCACACCACCCCCACACAGCAGGAAGCAGATGGATCTGACAAATGACGCCCCACTTCCTAAGAAAACAAAAAGGGTGGAATGTTGGGAAAAGAATAAATGGCAGCCATACCCCAGAGAAAAACCTCAACATGGCGCCTAAGGACTTCTTCTTCCTACCTTCTTCATTTCTGCAGTGGCGCAAAAAGTTCCCACCCTTGTGAACTCTCACGTCAGCGCCAATTTCAAATCTCACTTGTGGGGAACCTTAGCCCCAATGAGAACTAATTCCTGGGCTCTGGAGCTGATATCTGAAAGAACTTGCCAATAAACGGGTTGCTGCCATTTATCTAAGCCCTACCATCTCCCCCTTAGTTCTATATAAGCACACAGCTTTGAGCAATAAAATTGGAATTCTCCTGGTGAAGTGTCATTGCGTGGGGAATTATTTCACTCATGATCAGCAACAGGATATCCAAAGGTTCTCCAGTGCCACCTGGTCATGGGAATTTCAGAAATTTGATGGTATTTATTTAGCCATTTTTGAAGGATGAAGTTGGAGTCACTGTACGTTTCAATTAATGCAGGAACCATTATGTGGTGAGGAAGCTCATTTAAATTAAAACTCTGGAGAAATCTCACAGGCAAGGCTTCAAAAGAGTGGCCAAAAGGTCACATGAAGCCAGGATCATTGAGGTCTGCAATATGAGTTCCATATGTGTTTAGACTCTCAACTATGGCTGCCAAGTCTTTCAGAATAAAATCATGTGATATCCTGGCTGAGATTCTCACTGCACTGTGGAAAGACACCCTGGCACTCGATCTCAGTTTTCAAGGGAGGCTTCTCATGCGTGGCCTCCTAAAATCCCAACACATTTCATGGCAATACTTCTTTGAGGTAAATTCCAGAACTCAGTCTCTAAGAGGAATCATGCCAGAGTTCAAGCCCAGGTGGATCCAGTTATCTCTTCCAACCGCCAAACAAATGACCACAATTAAAACCAAACACTCCCACATGGCCCTCATCTTCTTCCATATAGACACTTATCATAACCTCTGGCTGGAGTTTTTCATGAGGGGTGCAGCCCAAGACAGTGTCAAAAATAAGCTCCCTTGCCCCTCATTTGCCTAAAGTCAAGGTGGCCTGGACACCCATCCGGTGAACCAGGAGTGATCAGATAGGCTAGCTGTTAATACTGCTCTGCATCTCCAATTTGAGGCCTACTGACTGTCAGGTATAGATTCTTTATATGATTTGGAGCCATGAGAAAACCCAAAAACCTATGGGCTAGCCTCTGCAGGGCTGTGCATAACTCATTTGAACCAAAGGATCCGTATTCTCACTTGATGGTGGTCAGGAACCTTACAAATGAATGCGAGAGACTTCATTCACAATAATTGCTCTTTTGGCCATTTTGGTTTTGGATGCACACATGGGATCTCTCTTTATATCCATCAGGTGCTGAGAATCTAAGCCACAACCTCACACAGGGCCAAGAGGCTGATTTAGACACATCCCTTTCCAAAGCAATTAAGCAAAGAGCCACAGGTGGTGCCCATTCATTTTCATTTGAAAACTGTTTTCTTCAGGCTTCACAAAGGGGTGGCCTGAGGCAAAGACCTTCCTGACATTGAGGGAAACAGAACAATTGATAAGCAAAAGGCCGAAAGCATGGTTTCTCAACTGAGACTTTCTTGCTCACACTGATATCTGTGTTTTCTGAGATGCTCGCCATTCCCTTCAGCTATCCAGGACATGGCAATGTCACAGAGCTTGGAGGTGGTACATATTTTGGACACAAAACCATGAGACTATTCTGGAGAGTGGTGAGAATTCTGGAAGAAACAGGAACTTAGAAAGGTAGCAGGTGTTGCCCATGGATAAGGCAAGCTGCAGTCCATTCATAAATTGGGCAGGATGAATGCCGGGAATCTTTCTACTATACAGGACATATCAATTGTTGCATTCTATTTTCTAATGTCTACAACCACGGACACAGTGGGATACACAGACATAGAAACACTTGCCTTGTCCAACGACTTACTAGAAGAAGACCACTCCAAATCAAACAAACCGTCTTTCCTACCTATTCTCAGATCATGAGACAAAACCACAAAATCACACCCACACCCACAAAGACACCTCCTTCCCCCATGTAACTCTGTGACTATCCGGAGTTTCCTCTGAGTGGTGGGCCATACTATGTTCCCCCAAAATGGCCTGTCCTATCTCATATCTGGTCTCCTTGGCCAACTCTGTGAAGTTGTCAGGAGCCTGCGGTGAACCACTACCTACTTTCTCAGGAAAGGCCCCTATGCAGAGCTCTCCTGGTATTTGGCCATCCTCACATCTGTAGGTACCAAGAAAGACTGACACTCTCCTTGGTAAATTCAAACAAGTGAGCCTACTGGGTCTGGGACTGGACTGGCTCCGGGTGCCTGGCTTCCTGGATCCCAAGTTAAGAGAGTTCCATCACCAAGGAAGTGAGGTAGATCACTTCTTCAGGAACTGAATGAGGTCATTGCCTTGACAACCACTTTGTCCTAACAGTTGCTTTCAAGAGTCCCATGAGATGGAGGCTGCCCCTACTTCCTGTGACACTTTCACAAGTTAGAATGGTATATAAACCATGGGCACCCGGGAACAGCTCTCCACCTAGCACTGTTTTGGTCCATCTTCTCTACATTAAGAATAGAGAGGCTGATTCATACACATCCCTTCATGCTGACAAGGTTGTTTGCCATAGAAGATGACTTTTCTCTCTCAGGTCTTTCGTAGCTGCCTACATCTTCTCAAGGGATCATTTCTGCATGGACCTTTGATGTTCTCAACAGCTGGAACATGCCCTACATTCCTGTATTTTAAGAGCAACCCTGTCCCTGCTGTTCTGTAAAGTTCGATTGAGAGAACAATGTATGGTTTTGGGTTAGTAACATGTTCAATTTGGGGTTAGGAATCCTTCTGCATGACGAATAATGGTATTGGGAAACTATGATATTTACAAGAATATATAGGTGAAATATAAGTATAAAAACAGAAATCTATGGAAGATATGAAGTCCAGAAGGGCATTGGGCCCTTAATTGGTACACTTAGCTTTGAATTATTTAAGGGAAATTGCTTGGAAATAAAAGGAGACCCTCAGATAAATCTATATACAATGGCATAGGAGCTTGTACCTTGGATGATTGAATGTCGAAGAGAACATCCACTCAAAAAGGGATAGTCGGTAGGATTAGGAAGATAGTCAGTAGGTTTACAAAGAAGAGTGAGAATAGGATTTAGACCAAAAGTTCTTAAGCAATAGGGTTTCAGGTAGACAGTGAATGTAAATGTCAGCACAAGTGAAGAGTCAGTCACAATGATGAACAGGGGAAAATATGTAAAAAAATAGATATAAATAGAGACATTACTAAATCAGGCAAAGTATAAAGTGAGTGATAGGATTAGACATTTTCAACAGGCTAGAGGTTGAATATATAATCTTAGGAAGAAACAAAAATGTAGTCACCAATAAGATTGACATTTGAGAGCATTAGGCCACCTGGACATGGAAGGTTTTAGTAATCCATGCTCACTTTCCATTTAGGCTTTGGTACAAACTTAAGGGTGACCTTTGATTTTTTTGTCCAGAATATTACTGTGATAAAATGTATATATAGATCAGGTGACATGAGTATTTCTTCCACCATTTTTTGAGGAATATTTTGAAAACGTATAAATTAGTATTGAGGGTAAAAATAGGTGTACCCTGTGTCTATGAATATAGAGATAATGCATGAATAGATCATACAGTTAATAAATAATATAACTGGTTCCCCTTTAAATAATGTATTGAATTGATATCTGAAAATATATAAGAAATCATATATTTTTTTAATTAATTTTTATTGTAGGTTGTTCAAAACATTACATAGTTCTTGATATATCATATTTCACACTTTGATTCAAGTGGGATATGAGCTCCCATTTTTACCCCATATACAGATTGCAGAATCACATCAGTTGCAGAACCATTGATTTACATATTGCCATTCTGGTGTCTGTTGTATTCTGCTGCCTTTTCTATCCTCTACTATCCCCCCTCCCCCCTCCCCTCCCCTCTTCTCTCTCTACCCCCTCTACTGTAGTTCATTTCTCCCCCTTATATTTTCCTCCTTTCCCCTCACATCCTCTTGTATGTAATTTTGTATACCCCTAAGGGTCTCCTTCCATTTACATGCAATTTCCCTTCTCTCTCCCTTTCCCTCCCACCTCTCATCCCTCTTTATTGTTAATCTTCTTCTCATGCTCTTCGTCCCTACTCTGTTCTTAGTTACTCTCCTTATATCAAAGAAGATATTTGGCATTTGTTTTTAAGGGATTGGCTAGCTTCACTTAGCATAATCTGCTCTAATGCCATCCATTTCCCTCCAAATTCTATGATTTTGTCATTTCTTAATGCAGAGTAATACTCCATTGTGTATAAATGCCACATTTTTTTTATCCATTCGTCTATTGAAGGGCATCTAGGTTGGTTCCACAGTCTTGCTATTGTGAATTGTGCTGCTATGAACATGGATGTAGCAGTGTCCCTATAGTGTGCTCTTTTTAGGTCTTTAGGGAATAGACCGAGTAGGGGAATAGCTGGATCAAATGGTGGTTCCATTCCGAGCTTTCCAAGAAATCTCCATACTGCTTTCCAAATTGGCCGCACCAATTTGCAGTCCCACCAGCAATGTACAAGAGTACCCTTTTCCCCACATCGTCGCCAGCACTTGATGCTGTTTGACTTCCTAATGGCTGCCAATCTTACTGGAGTGAGATGGTATCTTAGGGTGGTTTTGATTTGCATTTCTCTGACTGCTAGAGATGGTGAGCATTTTTTCATATACTTGTTGATTGATTGTATGTCCTCCTCTGAGAAATTTCTGTTCAGGTCCTAGGCCCATTTGTTGATTGGGTTATTCGTTATCTCATTGTCTAATTTTTTTTGTTCTTTGTATATTCTGGATATTATGGCTCTGTCTGAAGTGTGAGGAGTAAAGATTTGTTCCCAGGACGTAGGCTCCCTATTTACCTCTCTTATTGTTTCTTTTGCTGAGAAAAAACTTTTTAGTTTGAGTAAGTCCCATTTGTTGATTCTAGTTATTAACTGTTGTGCTATGAGTGTCCTATTGAGGAATTTGGAGCCCGACCCCACAGTATGTAGATCATAGCCAACTTTTTCTTCTATCAAATGCCATGTCTCTGATTTGATATCAAGTTCCTTGATCCACTTTGAGTTAAATTTTGTGCATGGCGAGAGAAAGGGATTCAGTTTCATTTTGTTGCAAATGGATTTCCAGTTTTCCCAACACCATTTGTTGAAGATGCTATCCTTCTTCCATTGCATGCTTTTAGCCCCTTTATCGAATATAAGATAGTTGTAGTTTTGTGGATTGGCTTCTGTGTCCTCTATTCTGTACCATTGGTCCACCCGCCGGTTTTGTTACCAGTACCATGGTGTTTTTGTTACTATTGCTCTGTAGTATAGTTTGAAGTCTGGTATAGCTATCCCGCCTGATTCACACTTCCTGCTTAGCATTGTTTTTGCTATTCTGGGTCTTTTATTTTTCCATATGAATTTCATGATTGCTTTCTCTATTTCTACAAGAAATGCCGTTGGGATTTTGATTGGCATTGGATTAAACCTATAGAGAACTTTTGGTAATATCGCCATTTTGATGTTGTTACTTCTACCTATCCATGAACAGGGTATATTTTTCCATCTTCTAAGATCTTCTTCTATTTCTTTCTTTAGGGTTCTGTAGTTTTCATTGTATAAGTCTTTCACCTCTTTTGTTAGGTTGATTCCCAAGTATTTTACTTTTATTGAGGATATTGTGAATGGGGTGGTTGTCCTCATTTCCATTTCAGAGGATTTGTCACTGATATACAGGAATACCTTTGATTTATGCATGTTGATTTTATAGCCTGCCACTTTGCTGAATTCATTTATTAGCTCTAATAGTTTCTTTGTAGACCATTTTGGGTCTGCTAGGTATCGAATCATGTCATCTGCAAATAGTGATAATTTGAGTTCTTCTTTTCTATTTTTATGCCTTTATTTTCTTTCGTCTGTCTAATTGCTCTGGCCAGTGATTCGAGAACTATGTTGAACAGAAGTGGTGAGAGAGGGCATCCCTGTCTTGTTCCATATTTTAGAGGGAATGCCTTCAGTTTTTCTCCATTCAGAATGATGCTAGCCTGAGGTTTAGCATAGATTGCTTTTACAATATTGAGGTATGTTCCTGTTATCCCTAGTTTTTCTAGAGTTTTGAATATAAAGGGATGCTCTACTTTGTCGAATGCTTTTTCCGCATCTATCGAGATGATCATATGGTTCTTATTTTTAAGCCTATTGATGTGGTGAATAACATTTATTGATTTCCGTATATTGAACCAACCTTGCATCCCAGGGATAAATCCTACCAGATCATGTTGCACAATTTTTTTGATATGTTTTTGTATCCGTTTCGCCAGAAGTTTATTGAGGATTTTTGCATCTAGGTTCATTAGAGATATTGGTCTGTAGTTTTCTTTCTTTGAAGTGTCTTTGTCTGATTTAGGAATCAGGGTGATGTTGGCCTCATAGAATGAATTTGGAAGTTCTCCCTCTTTTTCTATTTCCTGAAATAGCTTGAAAAGTATTGGTATTAGTTCCTCTTTAAAGGTTTTGTAAAACTCTGCTGTATCCCCATCCGGTCCTGGGCTTTTCTTAGTTGGTAGTCTTTTGATGGTATCTTCTATTTCCTCAATTGATATTGGTCTGTTTAGGTTGTCAATATCCTCCTGACTCAATCTGGGCAAATCATATGACTTAAGAAATTTATCGATGCCTTCACTATCTTCTATTTTGTTGGAGTATAAGGATTCAAAATAATTTCTGATAATCTTCTCTATTTCTGAAGTGTCTGTTGTGATATTGCCTTTTTCATCCCGTATTCTGGTAATATGAGTTCTCTCTCTTCTTCTCTTCGTTAGCGTGGCTAAGGGTCTGTCGATTTTTTTTATTTTTTCAAAGAACCAACTTTTAGTTTTGTCAATTTTTTCTATTGTTTCTTTCATTTCGATTTCATTAATTTCAGCTCTGATTTTAATTATTTCTTGTCTTCTACTTCTTTTGCTGTTGTTTTTCTCTTCTTTTTCTAGGATTTTGAGTTGAAGTATTAGATCATTTATTTGTTGGTTTTTTTCTTTTTTTAAGGAATGAACTCCAAGCAATAAATTTTCCTCTTAGAACTGCTTTCAATGTGTCCCATAGATTCCAATATGTTGTGTCTGTGTTTTCATTTATCTTTAAGAATTTTTTAATTTCCTCCTTGATGTCTTCTATAACCCATTGATCATTCAGTAACCTATTGTTCATTCTCCAAGTGATGCATGATTTTTCCTTACTTCTTTTATTGTTAATTTTCAATTTCATTCCATTATGATCAGATAAGATGCATAGTATTATCTCTACTCCTTTATATTGTCTAAGAGTTGCCCTGTGACATAATATATGATCTATTTTTGAGAAGGATCCATGTGCTGCTGAGAAAAAAGTGTAACTGCTTGATGTTGGGTGGTATATTCTATATATGTCAATTAAGTCTAGGTTATTAATTGTGTTATTGAGCTCTATAGTTTCCTTATTCAACTTTTGTTTGGAAGATCTGTCCAGTGGTGAGAGATGTGTGTTGAAGTCTCCCATGATTATTGTATGGTGGTCTATTAGACTCTTGAACTTGAGAAGTGTTTGCTGATGAACATAGCTGCACCATTGTTTGGGGCATATATATTTATGATTGTTATGTCTTGTTGGTGTATGGTTCCCTTGAGAAGTATGTAGTGTCCATCTTCATCCCTTTTGATTAACTTTGGCTTGAAAACTATTTTATTTGATATGAATATGGACACTCCTGCTTGTTTCCGAAGTCCATATGAGTGATATGATTTTTCCCAACCTTTCACCTTCAGTCTAAGTATGTCTTTTCCTATCAAATGCGTCTCCTGAAGGCAGCATATTGTTGGGTCTTGTTTTGTGATCCATTCTACTAGCCTGTGTCTCTTAATTGGTGAGTTTAAGCCATTAACATTTAGGGTTATTATTGAGATATGGGTGTTCTACCAGCCATATTGGTTTATTTATGTTACTAAACATGGTTTGTTTTCCTCTTTGATTATTCCCCCCCCCTTCACTGTACTACCTCCCGCTGTTGGTTTTCATTGACATTTTCCATTTCCTCTTCCTGTAATATTTTGCCGAGGATGTTTTGAAGAGATGGTTTTCTAGCTGCAAATTCTTTTAACTTTTGTTTATCATGAAAGGTTTTAATTTCATCTTCCATCCTGAAGCTTAATTTCACGGGATACACAATTCTTGGTTGGAACCCATTTTCTTTTAGTGTATGAAATATGTTATTCCAGGATCTTCTAGCTTTCAGAGTCTGTGTTAAAAGATCAGCTGTTATCCTGATTGGTTTACCCCTAAATGTAATCTGCTTCCTTTCTCTTGTAGCTTTTAAAATTCTCTCCTTATTCTGTATGTTGGGCATCTTCATTATAATGTGTCTAGGTGTGGATCTCTTATGATTTTGCACATTCGGCGTCCTGTAGGCTTCTAGGATTTGGGATTCTGTCTCATTCTTCAAGTCTGGGAAGTTTTCTCGTATTATTTCATTGAATAGATTGCTCATTCCTTTGGTTTGGACCTCAATACCTTCCTGTATCCCAATGACTCTTAAGTTTGGTCTCTTTATGTTATCCCATATTTCTTGAATGTTCTGCTCATGGTTTCTTAACAGCTTTGCTGAGCTGTCTATGTTCTTCTCCAGTTGAAATACTTTGTCTTCATTGTCTGATGTTCTATCTTCTAAGTGTTCTACTCTGCTGGTAGTATTCTCAATTGAGTTTTTAAGTTGGTTTATTGTTTCCTGCATTTCCAGGATTTCTGTTTGTTTGTTTTTTATAACCTCTATCTCCCTGAATAATTGATCTTTTGCTTCTTGGATTTGTTTATGTAATTCATTGTCGAAGTGGTCGAAGTGGTCTTTCATTGTCTGATTTTGCTGTCTAATGGCTTCCTTGAGACTCCAGATCATCTGAAGCATGTATATCCTGAATTCTTTATCTGACATTCCATCTGCTGCAGATATTACCTCTTCTAAAGTTGAATTGACCTGCATTGCTTGTGGTCCTTTTTTTCCTTGTCTTTTCATACTGATCGCGTTTCTTTCTGCTTGGTGAAACTGTTGTGTTATTGATTTTTCCCCCTATATATTTATATTGCTTTTGTATAGCTGCATCGTCTCCTTTGAGGGCTTTGGCGGTGGTTCTGCCCCTCCTTCAATTGAGGCAATGTGCCTACCACGCCGGGAGGCCGCTGTGCCTGTACTTTCGATGGGCCTGTTCTTTCGGTGGTCACAGGTCCGCCTACCTTGCAGGAGTGAGCAGCGGTTTTGCCCCTCCGCTGGCCACTAGGCCTGTTCTGTCTTTCGGTTGCAGGTCTGTCTACCTAAAAGGCGCTGGTGGCGGCTCTGCCCCTCCCCCAACCGGGGTGATGTATCTGGCGGGCCACTGGGCCTGTTGTGTCGGTGGTCACGGTTCCGCCTACATTGCACGTGCGTGGAGCAGCTGTGTCCCTCTGAGAGTTGCTGAGCCTGACCTGCCGGTGGATGGCAAGTGTGTCTACCTTGCAGGCGCAGGGGTGGCTCTGCCGCTCCGCGGGTCACTGGGCCTGATCTGCTGGTGAGTTGCAGGTCTGCCTAACTTGCAGGCGCCCGGCGGCTCTGCCCCTCCCCCAACCGGGGCGGGGCGATGTGTCTGGCCGGCCGCTGGGCCTGTTCCGTTGGTGGTCACGGTTCAGCCTACCTAGCAGGCACGTGGGGTAGCTGTGTCCCTCCGCAGGTTTTTGGGCCTGACCTGTCGGTGGGTCGCAGGTCTGCCTACCTTGTAGGCTCGGGGGGTGGCTCTGCTGCTCTGTGGATTGCTGTGCCTGTTCTGCTGGTGGGTCGCGGGTCGGCCTACCTTGCAGGCACCCGGCGGCTCTGCCCCTCCCCCAACCGGAGCTATGTGTCTGGTGGTCCACTGGGCCTCTTTTGTCGGTGGTCACGGTTCCGCCTACCCTGCACGCGCGTGGAACAGCTGTGTCTCTCTGAGAGTTGCTGGGCCTGACCTGTCGTTGGGTGGCAAGTGCGCCTACCTTGCAGGCCCGGGGGTGGCTCTGCCGCTCCGTGGGTTGCTGGGCCTGATATGCTGGTGAGATGCAGGTCTGCCTAACTTGCAGGCGCCCGGCGGCTCTGCCCCTCCCCCAACCGGGGTGGGGCAATGTGTCTGGCCGGCCTCTGAGCCTGTTCTGTTGGTGGTCAGGGTTCTGCCTACCTAGCAGGCTCGTGGGGCAGCTGTGCCCCTCCGCAGTTTCTTGGGCCTGACCTGCCGGTGGGTGGCAAGTGCGCCTATCTTGCAGGCCCGGGGGTGGCTCTGCCGCTCCGCGGTTGCTGGGCCTGATCTGCTGGTGAGTCGCAGGTCTGCCTACCTTGCAGGCGCCCGGCTGCTCTGCCCCTCCCCCAACCGGGGCGGGGCGATGTATCTGGCCGGCCTCTGGGCCTGTTCTGTCGGTGGTCAGGGTTCTGCCTACCTAGCAGGCTCGTGGGGCAGCTGTGCCCCTCCGCAGTTTGTTGGGCCTGACCTGCCGGTGGGTGGCAAGTGTGCCTACCTTGCAGGCCCGGGGGTGGCTCTGCCGCTCCGCGGTTGCTGGGCCTGATCTGCTGGTGATTCGCAGGTATGCCTAACTTGCAGGCGCCCGGCGGCTCTGCCCCTCCCCCAACCTGGGCGGGGCGATGTGTCTGGCCGGCCGCTGGGCCTGTTCTGTTGGTGGTCACGGTTCAGCCTACCTAGCAGGCACGTGGGGCAGCTGTGCCCCTCCGCAGGTTTTTGGGCATGACCTGCCGGTAGGTCACAGGTCTACCTACCTTGTAGGCTCGGGGGGTGGCTATGCCTCTTTGTGGATTGCTGTGCCTTTTCTGCTGGTGGGTCGCGGGTCCGCCTACCTTGCAGGCACCCGGTGGCTCTGCCCCTCCCCCAACCGGAGGGATGTGTCTGGCGGTTCACTGGGCCTGTTTTGTCGGTGTTCACAGTTCTGCCTACCTTGCACACGCGTGGAGCAGCTGTTTCATTAGTGCCTGGGCACACTCTTCTTGTTGGCATCCCTCAGGCCCTAAGTTTGTAGAGCTTGGGGCTGAGAACCCCCAGCCAATTTGCTTACCTTCTGGTAGCCACGCCCCCGTATCTGGTGCAAGAGACCTCAGTTGTCAGCACTGGTAGGAGCGGTAGCCGTGAGTCCCATGCCGAGGCGAGTCGGTGCAAGAGACCTCAGTTGTCAGCACTGGTGGGAGCGGTAGCTGGGAGACCCGCGCCGCGCAGCTCCCGCAGGCTCCTGTGCCAGTGCTGCCTCCGGGTTTTCTTGACTACCACGCCGGCAGGTCGCTGGACCTGTTTCGGGCCCGGGCGGCGGCTCTGTTCGGCCCCTCTGGCCTCCACAGTATTCAGCAGGACCCGGACCGAGAAACAGTTTCCGCAGGTTCTTTATCACCGGGCCAAAACAGTTCCGGGAGCCAGAATTCGGCCTCTCCGGACTTGGTGCATGCTCCGACAGGAGCAGGCTCCAAGAAGCAGTTTCAGCGGGTTCTATAGCCCTGGGCCAGAGCAGCTCCGGGAGCCGGAACTCCGACACTCCGGGCTCGGTGCGTGTTCTGATAGGAGCAGGCTCCAAGAAGCAGTTTCCGCGGGTTATTTAGCACTAAGTCTGAGCAATTTGTCTGCGAGATGCAGACAATTGTCAGCCTGAAATTACCTGTTCTATAGCTGAAAGAGCTGCAATCAGTCGAAAACAAGAATGGTGACGTCAGCTCTCCAAGATGGTGGCCGCTGGCTTCCTCCGTGGTCTGATCGGTGTGGAGAACCAAACTGGACCGTTTCCTTTCCCCGTCTCCAACCCAGAATTCAGCTCCGAGCTCAGCAAATGCCTAGCTGGCAGGAGCCCACAGAATCAGCATCGCTGTATCTCTGCACCACCAGCCTGTCGTTTCCCAGCGCGCGCCGCAGACTCCAGTCATGGGGTGATCTGCCGAACAAGCAGCGCTCCATACAGACGGACAGATCACTCGCATTTGAGCCCCTGAAGCTGATCCTCGTGCGATGAAAATCCTTCCACTAGGTTTTGGAGCACCCCAATTTTGCTGGAAATTCCTAACAAGATAGCTTTTAGCCGTTCTAACACGTCATTTTCCCTCACAGTGACGCAGTACACGGAGTTACTGCACTCCCTTTGCGGCCATCTTGCCTCTCAAGAAATCATATATTGATATAGAATCATTCATAACAACTAGTTATACGTCTAATTGTAATCCTAGGCTTATGGTTTATCATGAAGAGTGTGTGAGTTTTGCTTCAAAAGTGATTATGGAAATCAAAAATAATGTGTTTTGAAAGAAGTCTCATGAAAAGACCACTTTGAAACATGGAGGAACACGTGTTTTCTGAAGCAGAAAGTGATTGAAAGTGAAATATATGCCTATGAATTTGTGAACTTGTGGATGAAATATATATCCTATAATGTGCATAAACTGAAGAAATAGTAATGTACCAGTGTTGAAATAAAAATGAACTTCAAAATACTTATCATGTCCCATAGGAATCTACTTGCATTGATGTGAAACTGGATCAGTTACTGTAGAAATATTAGGATTCATATGCACCATTCACTGAAGTTAGTTTTCAATACTAGGAAAAAAATACGTATATCAGGTGAATGAATATTTCTGAGAATAATCTTGTGAAAAGTTTTTTATAAATCCACATACATATTCATGAATGAATTTATGGAGTGTATAATAAGACACATATATTAAATATTTTGAAATATCTGGAGAGAATATATATATATATATATATATATATATATATATATATATATAACCACACACAGATTTTAAAAATTAGCAATATATATGCCAATCGAATTACACCGTGAAATACATATCATCCACAGATCCAAAAATATTCATTTTACTGGATATGGATTTATGTATAACTTTTTTCAACTAGGAAGCTCACCCATAGTTTGAATTTTCAGTTCAAACAGCGTTTAGGAGGAGTGATCTCTTCTCACACTTTGTATCTGCCAAGTTATGTAACTCCCAAGAATGTACGTGTGATACCAGGTAGAATTCTAAATGTGCATATAAAAATACATGTGCTGAATAGAATACAGAGAAAGGGAGACAGGAATTCACATATTTGTTAACTGTAAAAGCACATGGAAAACTATTTCAACAAAAAATTTACTAGATTTATAACTCCTAACCTATATAATGCAAAAGGCAAGTCCAAGTATACAAGGTGCCTCCTCTGAACTCCTTGTATTTCTATTCTGTTTCGGTTATTTTTCTCCATCATATTAGGATTAGTATTCAGAATCTAGTAGGGTATGTGTTAGTGTCAGGGATTCAGTATATCAAATGTAAAATAGAAAAATGAAACCAATGTGTATGAAAATATGTGCTAAACAAAATCTTCCCACTCTCATCCAGAACAATTCCTTGACATTTCCTTCCCCCAAAGTAGGACACAATTAGAGGAGTAGAGTAATAAAATCTGTGAATAATATGCTCAGGAGTTTACAACCTTGGAAGTGGTAGAGGAGTTTTCCTTGTATGGGACAGGATAAACACTCCATATATATGGAGCTCTGCTGGCCTAAATACTTCTTGAGAAACTGCCTCTGAGTTTGGGCACTTGAAATATATGTTTTTGTCAGGAGCTTTAGCTTCTTTCTATTGAGACCATCAAAGCTGTGTCTGCATCTATGTGACCTGGAGGACATGATTTCTTATTTTCCAATGAACATGAGGCAGCAGTGCTGAATTCTCTCTTTGTAAGTAAACTGTGGCCACTGGGGGCTCAGGGTATTCCCATGTGGACTGGGAAGCCATTTGGTCATCCTCCACTTTTCGTGGTGTTTCTTGCTGCTGCACTGGGACTTTGGCATTTGCTTCATGAAATAAAAGAAGTTCAACTGGGACACAGTTCTGGAGGCAATTCTGTCATGTGTGGTTGGTCAGGGTCTGCAGGAGAATGCACCAACCAGGCTTCTATCCCACATAGCTTGGCCACATGTCCATAGCAACCTGATTCTGAACATTGCCCGGAAACATCTCCATATAACAAGAAGCCTTTACATGGAAGGGTCTGCTGGCTGCACCATGTCAGTCACAAGCCATTTGGAAGCCAATGGCAGATCCACATGGCCCCACCACAAATTTTTTATCACACATCTGCCTACCACTGCTCTAGGCCCACTATTCAGCAGGTTCCAACATACTGGCATCTCTGTTCTACACCATTTTCATGAAACCCACTCAATCAAGGCACTGTCTTGCATATTTACGATCAGCAACAGGACATCCAAAGTTTCTCCAGTGCCACCTGGTCATGGTAATTTCAAAAATTTCATGGTATTTATCTAGGCATTTTTCAAGGATGACGTTGCAGGCACTGTGGGTTTCCATTCATTCAGGAACCATTAAATGGAGAGGAAGCTCATTTCAATGAATGCTCTGTAGAACTCTCACAGGCAAGGCTTCCCAAAGAGTGGCCAAAATGTCACATGAAGCCAGGCCCATTGAGGTCTACAATGTGACGTCCATGGGTGTTGTGACTCTCAACAATGGCTGGCAAGTCTTTCAGAATTAAATCATGTGATCTTCTGGCTGAGATACCCAGGGCTCTGTGGAAAGCCACCCTGGGCCTAGATCTCAGTTTCCAAGGGTGATTCTCATGGGTGGACTCCTAAAATCCCAACAAAATTCATGGCAATACTTCTCTGAATTCAGTCTCTAAGGGGAATCACACCAGAGTTCAAGCCCAGGTGGTCCAGGTCATGTCTTCATACTGGACACAAATGACCAAATTTAAAACCAAAACCCCCCCATATGGCCCTCATCTTCTTCCATATAGACACTAATCACAACCTCTGGCGGAAGGTTTCCATGAGTGGCGGAGTCCAAGAGAGTGTCCAAAATAACTCCCTTGCCCCTCATTGGCGTAAATTCAGGGTGGTCTGGACACCCTTCATGTGAAACAGGAGTGATCAAATATGCTAGACGTTAATACTTCTATGCTTCTCCAATTTGTGGAAAACTGAGTGTCAGGTATATATTTTTATGTGATTTGCAGTCATGAGAAATCACAAGCACCTCTGCAGGTCTTTGAAGAACCCATTTGACCCAAAGGATCCCTATTCTCACTTGATGGAGTTCAAGAACTTTAAAGAGGAAGGCGACAGACTTCATCCACAAGGACTGCTTTTTGGCCCTTTTGGTTTTGGATGCACACATGGGATCTCTCTTTACATCCACCAGGTGCTGAGAATCTAAGCCACAACCTCACACAGGGCCAAGAGGCTGATTCAGACACATCCTTTTCCAAAGCAATTAAGCAAAGAGCCACAGGTGATGCCCATTCATTTCCATTTGAAAACTGTTTTCTTTAGGCTTCACAAAGGGGTGGCCAGAGGCAAAGACCTTCCTGACATTCAGGGGAACAGAACAATAGGTTAGCAAATGGCCCAAAGCAGTGTTTCTCCACTGAGACTTTCCTGGTCACACTGATATCTGAATTTTCTGAGATGCTCACCATTCCCTTCAGCTATCCAGTACATGGCCATGTCACAGAGCTTGGAGGTGGTACTTATCTTGGTCACAAAATCATGAGCCTATTCTGGAGAGTGGCCAGAATTCAGGAAGAAAACAGGAACTTAGGAAGATAGCAGGTGTTACCCATCCATAAGGCAAGCTGCATTCCTTTCATACATTGGGCAGAAAGAATTCTGGTAAGCTTTCTACTAGCCTGGACACATCCTTTGATGCATTCTCTTTTCTAATGTCTACAACCATGGACACAGTGGGATACACAGACTTAAAAACACTCGCCTTGTCAAATCACTTGTTAGAAATCGTCCACTCCAAACCAAACAAACTGCCTTTCCTACCTATTCTCAAAACATGAGACAAAATCACAAACACACACTCACACCCACAAAGTCACCTCCTTTCCCAAAGTAGGTCTCTGACTATCGGGTGTGACCTCTGACTGGTGGGCCGTACTATGTTCCCATCAAATGGCCTATTCTGTCTCAGATCTGGTTTCCTTGGCCAACTCTGTGAAGTTGTCTGGAGACAGCGGTGAGCCACTTTCTGCTTACTCAGGAAAGGCCACTCTTCAGAGCTTTCCTGGCATTTGGCCATCCTCACCTCAGTAGATACCAAGAAAGACTGACTCTGTCCTTGGTAAATCAAAAGAAGGGAGACCACTGGGACTGGGCCTGGGACTAGATTTGTGTGCCTGGATGCCTGGATCCCAAGTTCAGAGAGTTCCATCACCAAGAATGTGAGGTGAGGTCACTTCCTTCAGGAACTGAATGAGGTCAATGCCTTGGCAAGCACATTGTCCTAACATTTGCTTCCAAAGGTTCCATGAAATGGAGGCTGTCCCTAATTCCTTTGACACTTTCACAAGTTAGACTGGTATATCAAACATTGGTAACCAGGAACAGCTCTCCACAGAGGCCTCGTTTTGTCCTTCTTCTCTACATAAAGAAGAGAGAGGCTGATTCAGACACATCCCTTCATGCTGACCAGGTTGTTTGCAATGAAAGATGACTTTTGCTCTCTCAGTTCCTTCATAGGTGCCTACAACTTCTCTAGGGATCATTTGCGCATAGACCTTTGAGTTTCTCAGCAGTTGGAAGATCCCCTACATTCCTGTATTTTAAGAACAACTCTGTCCTTGCTCTTCTCTAAAGTTAGATTGAGGGAACAGTGTATGGTTAGGGTTAATAACAGGTTTGATTTGGAATAGAAATCATTCTGCTGGATGAATAATGGTATTGGGAATCTGCGATATTTTCAAGAATATATAGGTAAAATATAGGAATCTGAAAACAGAAATCTAGGTAGGATTTGAAGCCCAGAAGGGCATTGGGCCCTTGATTGCGGTATTAAGCATAGGACCTTGTAACTTGGATGATTGATTTTCAAAGAGAACTTCCAGTCAAAATGGATAGTCAGGAGTATTAGGAAGATAGTCGGTATGTTTATAAAGGAGAGTGAGTATAGGATTTGGACCAAAAGTTCTTTAGCTATAGGGTTTCGGGTATTGAGTGAATGTAAATGTCAGCACATGTGAAGAATTAATCACAATGATGAACTGGGGAAAATATGTAGGAATACAGATATCAATAGAGACTTTAGGAAATCTGGCAAAGTATAGTCGGTAGTGAAATGTTAATAAAATAGATTCTTGTCACTTCCTGTTTTTCTGTATGCTTAATAAAACACTGTTGAAATCTTGAGAAGTGTTTTCTAAACTTTTTCCCAGAATGTGCTGTCCCCAACTGCCAAACTTCAGAATGTACTCCCTCACCCAGTTGCACGCAAACTGCTCACCCGCCCAGGCCCATCAATAAACTTTCCTCCCTGCCCTCTTCAAGGAAAGTATATAAGCTCTGCTTAAGCTGTTCTCAGGGTTCTCTGCTCTATTCAAATGAGCTCTGAGCCCCAGCATGCTGGACCCCCAATAAACCCTTTGTTTTTGCATGAGAGAGTCTCTTAGTGGTCTCTTCCCCCAATGCTCTTCCGATCTTTATATATGGAGGTTCCACCGAAATCCAGCAGCAGTGAACGAGAGACCCCAATGGGCTACTCTCAGGGTAAGTAAGGCGCCTCTTTCTGGTTTCAGGTTTCAGGTTAGGGCTTGGCAAAATGGCTGTCGATGAAGTGTGTGAGCTCTCTTTGATGGTGGCTGGCAGACGTGTCACAAAGCCACAAGCCAAGTCCCTGGGGGATGCCACAGAGGACTCGGGAATCAAGGAATAATAGTCCCCTCGACTCAGTGATACTTTGTTTCAGATTCGGTATTGCCAGCCCATCGGGTTTTGCCGCCTGTTCAGTCTTGGTCTCAGTGTTGGACGTCCATTGCCTGTCTTTATTGTTTTCTCTTGTCTGTGTCCTGTGTCGTTGCTTTTACTGTTTGTGTATCTTTCATTATGGGACAGATCACTTCAATGCCTCTGTCCCTGACCCTTGATCTATGGACCAAAGTCCGCTTAAGGGTTCAGAATGTTTCTTTTTCAGTAAAACGCTGGACCTGGCAGACTCTGTGTGCCTCAGAATGGCCCACCTTTGGATTCGGATGGCCCCTAGAAGGATCTTTCTACTTCCCACAAATTTAAAAAGACAGAGATATTGTCTTACAGCCAGGGCCACATAGCCATACTGATAAACAGGAATATACCTTAACTTGGCAGGACCTCTGCAAATCTCCTCTTCCGTGGGTGAAGCCTTTCCTTGCTGTGCCCCCGTTCCTACTCCTTCCCCCACGATCTCTCAACCCCTCTGCTCCTCCTCCTCCTCCACCCTCTGTTCTCCCTGAGTCACAAGATTTGACTCTACTGGACTCTCCTCCCCTTCCTTATCTTCTACCCTTGTCCCACAACCCCCAACACCCTCTAAGTGATTCTCCAGCTGCTGACTCAGCCTCTCCGCAATTGGAGGACGCTAAGCCAGCCGAGGGCCCTCCAGATAACTCCCCTGTGTCACACACAGCCCCTCCTCCCCTGGAGGAAGCTGGACTTGCTAAAGGAACTCGCCGGTGGCAAATGATTGAAAACCCTGGAACTCCCGTGTTGCTTCCCTCCATCCCTAAGGGCCAATGATTGACGATGGCCATGGGGAAAAAAATGGAAGCCTACCAGTATTGGCCTTCTCCTCTTCAGACCTAAATAAATGGAAAAATAACAATCACCCTTTTACCGAGGACCCAACCTGGCTCTCAGGTCTGGTGAAGTCATTGATGTTTTCACACCAACCTACTTGGGATGACTGCCAACAACTCCTAGGGACTCTCTTCATGACAGAGGAGCAAAAGAGAATCCTCCTGGAGGCTAGAAAAAAGTATCCTCGGACCAAATGCGTGACCGACACAACTTCCCAACATATTCAAAGCCGGCTTTCTCTTGAAACGACCCAACTGGGACCCCAACACCTTTGAAGGTAGGGAGCATCTGTCCACTTATCGCCGGGCTCTAATAGTGGGTATCTTAGTGGCCGCTAGGTGTCCAACTAATTTGGCCAAGGTAAGAGAGATTATTTAAGGGCCTGATGAATCTCCCTGTATGTTCCTAGAGATAATTATGGAGGCATATAAGAGACATACTCCTTTCAATCCTCAGGCAGAGGATCAAAAGGCATCTGTCACAATGGCCTTTTTGGGAAAGCTGCCCTGGATATTAAAAGAAAGTTACAATGCTTAGATGGATTACAAGATATGACTTTGAGGGATTTAGTCAGAGAACCCGAGAAGGTATACTTTAAGAGAGAAACTGAGGAAGAGAAGGGAGCTGAGTGAGGATAAAAGAAACAAAAGACAGACTATGGCATTGACTAAGGTCCTGGTCACAACAACAAATAGGCCAGAAACTAAGAAACAGAGAGACAGGAAGGGATACCTGGGCACACACTAGAGGCCACCCCTGGCCTCAGATCAATGTGCCTACTCTAAAGAAAAAGGACACTGGGCCAAAGAGTGCCCTAGAAAGAGACAGCCATGCCAGCCAGATATTCTGACTCTGGAGGAATACTAAGAAAGTCCGGGCTCAGATCCTCTCCCTGACCTCAAGGTAACTTTTGAAGTGGAGGGGAACACAATAAAATTTGAAGTAGATACAGGGGCAATATACTCAGCCCATAAGGCCCATTGGACCCTCTACCGAATAAAAGGTCTCTAATTCAAGAGTCTAACAGAAGTAAATATCGGGCTTTGACAACTAAGAGGACCATGGACCAGGGAAAAGGAAAAATCCATCACTCCTTCCTAGTAATCCCAGAATGCCTGGCCCCATTGATGGGCAGAGTTCTGCTCACCAAGCTCTGGGCCAAAATAACTTTTAACCCTGAAGGCCCCCAAGTGGAATTTTTTAATCCTTCAGTAACTACTCCTATAATCATGGCTCTAACTATGTCAGTAGCAAATGTTCATCAACTCACTCACCTTTGTTCAAAGAAACTGCATTCATTCGTGAAGGATCAAGAACACAGTTTTCCACTAACCTACTCACAGCAAAAGGAAATAACTGAATGGGTAACAAAAGCATGTCAGGTCCATTAATTGGTTAAAGCTTACACTTCCAAGCTTCCTGCAGGAAAGCACCTATGAGGAACCAGACGAGGACAATTCTGGGAAGTGGACTTTACTGAAATTAAGCCAGTAAGGTATGGACTTAAATAACTCCTAGTCTTTGAACATACATTTTCAGGATGTATTGAAGCCTTCCCCACACACACACAAAAAAAAAAGAAATAAAAAAGAAGAAAAAAGAAACATCGCAAATGGTTGTAAAGAAGATCCTGGAAGATATTTATTCTCCCCTTGACGACCAGTAGTCTTAACCCTCATCAGCCCCTTAAGCTGCGATGGCTGATAACAAATCCTACTGGACACGAAGTATGGCCTATCTCAAAAACAGCCCCCTTACGAACCTGGTGGCCATCTCTCCACCCAGTCATTTGTCAGCTGGCTATAGGTCTTTCCTATTGGGATATCCCTGATTAACAGGATCCCACTAAAATTCCATTAAATCCCTTCCGTACCATAGATAATGGAAACAAACATTATAGATGTAGGGACACGTGAGCCAGATGCAGGTTGGCTAGCCTAGATTACTATGTTGCCCGGCAGACTATCAAAGCCACAAACAGTCACGGCTGTGGGGGGGGAGAGCAGACTTCTATTGTAAGTCATGGGGATGTGAGCATACAGGGACTGTCAGATGGAACCCAAACTCCTCATCAAATTCTGTACACAGCATTGGCCATATTACGAATTAGATAACCAAAACCGATGGCCTCCAGAGGGGTCTCTAGATCCTCAAATTCTGTGTGACCTTTTTAACTTCTGCAAGTGCTCAAAAGGGTGAAAGGAGATTCCGCTATGTGGAGGCCTTCTCTCTCCTTTGCTCACATCCTGAACTATGCTTCTCCAATAGATGCTCACCCTCAGCCTTGTGCTCCAGACTCTCTGCTGTCACTCCCACCTCAGCAACTTGATTTCTCCCCTCCAATATCTAGATCAAAAACCCAAATCTCGACTGGTTCTCAGACCATTGCTCCCTTGCTGAGGTTGCAGGTACTGAGGTACCACTCCATTCACTCACTCCTCTCCTCTCCTGTCAGTGCCGGCACCGGGTCCCACCCAGTCCTCTTACCACCTAATGCAAAGCTCAAACCCGCTGAGAAGAATCCTCAGACCCTAATACAAGATGTAATGAAAATGGCCTTTAATGTTGCTTTGTCATCACTAAAAACAGGTTACTAAGAATTTAAAGTCCCTCACAGGCTTTTTGGAATCTCACTCCCGTCTCCCCCTCTGTTCTATCTGTTCTACTGCTCAAGTTTTTGTTGCTATTAAGATCCCAAAGCCCTCTCCCAATATTCTTTTACATCTCTCCTTCCTCATTCTCAGATCCACAGAGCTGCTCTTATCCCTGCCTTCCAAATTGTCCCCCTCTGTACCAGGCCCACAGAAAAGTCTTAACTGACCTTCTCCAGAAGTCTTCACCATGGCTGATTTAGGACTTTCAGCAAAAGAGTCCCGATAAAAGAGTTCACTGTAGATAAACTTCCTATTTTTGTGTTGCCCTGGTCTCCTTGGCAACTGGCTAAAAAATTCAGCACTCCTGATCTAGACACACCCTTACTAGTTTTTCACAAAATATTTGAAAAAAAGTCCTCTGGCCTTGAGCTGGGGCTTCACAGAGATGGCTACATTTCTAAGATAAAGAAGTTACAAACTGGGCTGTATGGAAACAGCTGGAAGGGGGAAAAAAAGAAAGGGAAGACACCCCCACCCAGGTGTCCTTGAAAAGTTAACTTGCCCAAACTGAGGAAAAAACAGAAACAAAAACTGCTTTTTGTGAACTTCTGCAGACTGTGAACTTCTGAGCCCCTTCCCTTACGTGTTGGGTACAAAATTCTAAAACTACATAACTTGGGTTTCAGGGGATTAATTGATTACAACAGAAGCAATGCCCTCTGAATATGGTTGAAACCAAAAAAGACTGTTTCCGTGTCTTTGGTGCTATCTTAGGTGCCTTGCCTTGTCCGTCCCTACAACAGTATAATTCTATATACTTAAACATTGTTTATGTTTTCATGAAATGGTCAACAGATGTGATTAATTGTGAAATGGTGCAGATGTTTCCCAGAGTGCTCTATCATGACGCAGGTTCATCTGAAGATCAAAGAGGGGGACATACAACCCGGTTCCGCTGGGAACATATGTCCCTCACCTTAGCCATTCTATTACGAATAGGAGTTGCTGCAGGGTTGGGCACAAGAACCACTGCTCTGGTCCATGGGATACAACAAGTGACCCAATTAGAAGCAGCAATAGATCAAAACTTAAAGATTTTAGAAACCTCCATCACAGCTTTGCAGGAATCTTTAACCTCTCTCTCTGAAGTTGTTTTACAGAAAAGGCGAGGGTTGGACCTCCTTTTCATGACAGAAGGGGGCCTTTGTGCTTCATTGAGTGAAGAATGTTGTTTTTATGTCGACAATACTGGAGTTGTAAAAAAATCTATGAGTAAATTAAAAAAATGCCTTGAAGAGCAACAACGAGAGAGAGAGAGGCACAAAAAGGGTAGTTTGAGTCTTTTTTTACACAGTCCCCCTGGTTAATTACGTTGTTATCAACCCTGGCCGGTCCAATAATAATCCTCATAGTATTACTAACTATAAAACCCTGTTTCCTCAATCATGTAATTTCTTTTCTCCAAGCTCAAATTGGACAAATTAAAATTATGGTAATACCCCACTAGAAGACATAGAATGTGACACCCCACAATGATCACTTTTATGATTAAAAGTAGCCAGAAAAAGAAGTGGGGAATGAAAGGTTAATAAAATATGTACTTGTCACTTCCTGTTTTTCTGTACGCTTAACAAAACACTGTTGAAATCTTGAGAACTCTTTGCTAATCTTGTTGCCAGAATGTGCTGTCCCCAATTGCCAAACTGCAGAATCTACTCCCTCACCCGGTTGAATAGAAACCTGAATTGTACTTGGATCATTGAATGTAGAAGAGAACATCCATTCAAAAAGTTATAGTCAGTTGGATTAGAAAGATAGTCGGTAAGTTAGGAAGAAAAGTGAGTATAGGATTTGGAACAAAAGTTCTTTAGCAATAGGGTTTTGGTTAGAGAGTCAATGTAAATGTCAACACAAGTGAAGAGTCAGTCACAATGATGCACAGGGCAAAATATGTAGGAAAGCAGATATCAATAGAGACATTAGGAAATCAGGAAAAGAATAAAGTGAGTGATGGGATTAGATGTTTTCAACAGGGTTGAGGATGAATATGTGAGCTTAGGATAAAACAAATATGAAGTCAACAATAGGATTGACATTTGATAGCATTAGCGTAGCCCAAGACAGTGTCCAAAATAAGCTCTGTTGCCCCTCATTTGCCTAAATTCCCAGTGGCCTGTACACCCTTCCTGTGTACCAGGAGTGATCAAATAGGCCTGCCCTTAATACTGCTCTGCTTCTCCAATTTGAGTCCTACTGAGTGTCGGGTACAGATTCTTTATGTGAATTGGAAAGATGAGAAAACTCAAGCACCTATTGGATAGCCTCTGAATAGATTTGAAGAACTCATTTGACCCAAAAGATCCCTATTCTCACTTGATGGAATTCAGGAACCTTACAGAGGAAGGCAAAATACTTCATCAACAATGACTGCTCTTTTTGCCATTTTGGATTTTATGCACCCATGGGATCTTTCTTTAGATCCATCAGGTGCTGAGAATCTAAGTCAAAGAATCACACTGGGCCAAGAGGCTGATTCACACACATCTCTTTCCAAATCAATTAAGGAAAGAGCCAAAGGTAAAGCATATTCATTTCCATTTGAAAAATCTTTCCTTCAGGATTCACAAAGGGTTGGCCTGAGACAAAGACCTTCCTGACTCTCAGGGCAACAGAACAATAGGTAAGCAAATGGCCCAAAGCAGGGATTCTCCACTGAGACTTTACTGGTCACACTGATATCTGAGTTTTCTGAGATGCTCGCCATTCCATTCAGCTATCCAGTACATGGCCATGTCACAGAGCTTGGAGGTAGTACATATCTTGGACACAAAACCATGAGCCTATTCTGGAGATTGGCCATAATTCAGGAAGAAAACAGCAACTTAGGAAGGTAGCAGGTATCGCCCATCAATAAGGCAAGCCACAGTCAATTCATAAATTGTGCTGGATGAATGCTGGGAAGCTTTCTATGAGACAGGACACATCCATTGATGCATTCTCTTTTCTAATGTCTACAAGCACGGACACAGTGGGATACACAGACATAGAAACACTTGCATTGTCAAACGACTTACTAGAAACAGTTCACTCCAAACCAAACAAACTGCCTTTTCTACCTATTCTCAGAACATGAGACAAAACCACAAACCCACACCCGCAATGGCACCTCCTTCCCCAAAATAGGTCTGTGACTCTCCGGAGTGTGCTCTGACTGATGGGCCATACTATGATCCTCCGAAATGGCCTGCCCTGTCTCAGATCTGATCTTCTTGGCTAACAATGTGAAGTTGTTAGAAGCCAGGAGTGAGCCACTATCTGCTTTCTCAGGAAGAGCCCCTCTTCCGAGCTTTCCTGGCATTTGGCCATCCTCACATCAGTAGGTATCAAGAAAGACTGACTCTGTCCTTTGTAAATCCAAAAAAGTGAGACCACTGGGACTAGGACTGGGACTGGCTCTGGGTGCCTGGCTTTCTGTATACCAAGTTCAGAGAGTTCCATCACCAAGGAGGTGAGATGAGATCACTTCCTTCAGGAACTGAATGAGATCACTGCCTTGGCAACCACTTTGTCATAACAATTGCTCCCAACGGTCCCATAAGATGAGGGCTGCCCCTACTTCCTGTGACACTTTCACAAGTTAAAATGGTATATCACCCGTAGGCAAAAGGGAACAGCTCTCCACACAGGCCGGGTTTGGTCCATCTTCTCTACATTAAGAAGAGATAGGCTCATTCTGACGCAACCCTTAATCCTGACCAGGTTGTTTGCCATTGAAGATGATTTTTGCTCTCTCAGGTCTTACATAGCTGCCTATATCTTCTCCAGAGATCATTTCTGCATGGAGCTTTGAGGTTCTCAACAGATGGAAGATCCACTGCATTCCTGTATTGTAAGACCAACACTGTCCCTGCTCTTCAGTAAACATAGATGTGAATTGGAGTCATGAGAAAACCCACGAACCTATGGGATAGCCTCTGCAGGGCTTTAAAGAATTCACTTGACCCAAATGATCCCTATTCTCACTTAATGGAGGTCAGGAACCTTACAGACGAAGGCGAGAGACTCTATCCACCATGACAGTTCTTTTGTCCATTTTGGTTTTGGATGCACACATGGGATTTTTCTTTAGACCCATCATGTACTGTGAATGTAAGCCACAGCCTCACATAGGGCCAAGAGGCTGATTCAGACACATCCATTTCCAAAGCAATTAACCGAAGAGGCACAGGTAATGACCATTCAATTCCATTTGAAAACTATTTTCTTCAGGCTTCACAAAGTGTGGCCTGAGGCAAAGACCTTCCTGACATTCAGGGCAACAGAATAGGTAAGCAAAAGGCCCAAAGCAGGGTTTCTTCACTGAGACTTTCTTGGGCATACTGATATCTGAGTTTTCTGAGATACTCACCATTCCCATCAGCTATCCAGTACATGGCCATGTCACAGAGATGGAGGTGGTACATATCTTGGACACAAAATCATGAGCGTATTCTGGAGAGTGTCCAGAATTCAGGAAGAAAACAGGAATTTAGAAAGATGGCAGGAATTGCCCATCCATACGGCAAGCTGCAGTCCATTCATAAATTGCACAGGATGAATGCTTTGAAGCTTTCTCGTAGACAGGACACATCCATTGATGCATTCTCTTTTCTACTGTCTAAAATCACGGACACAGTATGATATATAGACACAGAAACACTCACGTTGTCAAAGGACTTACTAGAAACAGTTCACTCCAAAACAAACAAACCAGCTTTCCTAACTATTCTCAGAACATGAGACAAAACCACAAACTCACACTCACACCCAAAATGGTACCTCTTTCCCCAAAGTAGGTCTGTGTCTATCCGGAGTGTCCTCTGACTTGTGGGCCATACTATGTTCCCCAAAAATGGCGTGTCCTGTCTTCAATCTGGTCTCTTTAGCCAACTCTGTGAAATTGTCAGGAGCCCGTGGTGAGAAACTACCTGCTTTCTCTGGAAAGGCCAGTCTTCATAGTTTCCAGGCATTTGACTGTCCTCACATCAGTAGGTACCAAGAAAGAGTGACTCTGTCTTGTTAAATCCAAACAAGTGAGCCCACTGGGACATGGAGTGGGTTTGACTCTGTGTGCCTGGTTTCCTGGATCCCAAGATCACAGACTTTCATCACCAATAATGTAAGGTGAGGTCACTTCCTTCAAGAACCGAATGAAGTCACTGCCTTGGAAACCACTTTGTTTTAACAGTTGCTTCCAAGGTTCTCAAAAGATGGAGTCTGCCTCTACTTGCTGTGACTCATTCATAAGTTAGAATGGTATATCAACCATAGGCACCGGGGAACAGCTCTCCACACAGCCATGGTTTGGTCCATCTTCTCTACATTAGGAAGAGAGAGGCTAATTCAGACACATCCCTTCAACCTGACCAGGTTGTTTGCCATGGAAGATGACTTATGCTCTCTCAAATCCTTCATACCTGCCTACACCTTCTCCAGGGATTATTTCTGCAGGGACTTTTGAGGTTCTCAGCTGGTGGATGATACCCTACCTTCCTGGATTTTAAGACCAACTCTGTCCCTGCTCTTCTGTAAAGTGAGATTGAGGGAACAGTGTATGGTTAGTGTTAATAGCATGTTCGATTTGGGTTAGGAGTCATTCTGCTGGATGAATTATGGTATTGGGAACCTGTGATATTTATAACAATATAAATGTGAAATATATGTATGAGAACAGAGATCTAGGAAAGATTTGAAGCCCAGAAAGGCATTGGGCCCTTGATTGGTATACTTAGATTGAATCATGTTCTGCACCGATGTCTCAGATAAATCGATATACAATGGCATAGGACCCTATACCTCGGATGATTGAAAGTAGAAGAGAACATCCAGTCAAAAGGGATAGTCTGTAGGATTAGGAAGATAGTAAGTAGGTTTAGGAAGAAGAGTGAGTCTCGGAGTTGGACCAAAAGTTCTTTAGCAATTGGTTTTCAGTTAGAGGGTGAATGTAAATGTCAGCACATGTGAAGAGACAGTCACAATGATGAACTGGGAAAAATATGTAGGAAAGCAGATATCAATAGGGGCATTAGGAAATCAGGAAACGTATAAAGTGAGTGATAGGATTAGATATTTTCAAAAGGCTTGAGGTTAAATATATAATCTTAGGAAGAAACAAATATGTAGTAACCAATAGGATTGACATTTGAGAGCAGTAGGCACCCTGGACATAGATGCTTTTAGTAATCCATGGTCACTTCCCATTTAGGCTTTGGTACAATCATATGTGTGACCTTTGCATTTTGTGTACAGAATACTACTGTGGTAAAATGTATATGCAGATCAGGTGACATGAGTATTTCTTGCACCATAAAGGGGAGTAATATTCTGGAAACTTATAAATTAGTACTGGGGATACAAATAGGTGTACCTTGTGTTGATGATTATTGAGATGATGCATGAATAGACCATATTGTGAATAAAGTATGTAACTAGATCCAACATTAAATAATGGTTTGAGTTTGCATCTGAAAATATATTGGAAATCTTATATTGATATATATACCATCATTCCAACGAGTTATATATGCAATGGTATTATTAGGGTTACGGTTTATCGTGAAGAGTGAGTTTTGCTTCAAAAATGATTATGGAATCGAAAATAATGTGTTTAGAAAGAAGTCTAGTGAAAAGACCAGTAAAGAAACATGGAGGAATACATGTGTTCTGAAGTAGTAAGTAATTGAAAGTGAACCAAATGCCAAAAAAATTTGTGAAGTTGTGGATGAAAAAATACATCCTATGATGTCCATAAACTGAAGAAATAGTAATGTACCAGTGTTGAGTAAAAATGAACTTCAAATTACACATCATGTCCCATAGCAATCTACTTGCATTAATGTTAAACTGGGTCAGTTACTGTAGAAATATTAGGATTTTTAAGCACCATCCACTGAACTTAGTTTTCAGTAGTAGGAAACCAAAATATATTTCAGGTGTATGAATATTACTGAGAATAATCTTGTGAAAATTTGAATTTAAATGAACATAAATGAATATGAATGAATTTAGGGAGTGTATAATAAGACACATATTTTTCATATTTTTTTTAAAATCTGGAGAATATACACACACACACACACACACACACGCACACACACACACATTAATATTTAGCAATATATATGCCAATCGATATTCATCATGAAATATAATTCATTCACAAATCCAAAAATATTCATTTTACTGAACATGGATTTATGTATAGTGTTTTTCACTAGGAAGCTCACCCATAGGTGGAATTTTCAGTTCCATCATTATTTAGGGAAAGTCATCTCTTCTCACAATTTTTATATTCCAAAGCCAGTGATCTTTCAAGAATGTACGTGTGATACCAGGTAGGATATTGTATATGCATAAAAAAATTACATGTGCTGAATAGGATACAGAGAAAGGGAGACAGGAATTTACATATGTGATAACTTTAAAAAATCATGGAGAAATATTAAAATGAAAAGTTTACTAAATTTAAAACACATACTCTTGGTAAATCAGAAGACAAATACAAATATACACCATGCTTCCTATGAAAGGACTGTACTTCTATTCAGTTAGGTTTTTTTTTTCTCCATGATATTAGGATTAGTAGTCAGAGTCTAGTAGGGTATGGGTTAGTGTCAGGGATTCAGTATTTCAAATGGAAAATAGGAAAATGAATCTAATGTGTATGCAAACATGTGATACACAAAAATCTTCCCTCTCTTATCCAGAACAATGCCTTGACATAACCATCGCTAAAAGTAAGACACAATTAGAGGAGAGGAGTTAGAAAACCTGTGAATACATATGTGGAATAAAAAATGCTCAGGAGTTCACAACACTGGAGGTGGTAAAAGAGTTTACAAAAGTATGGGAGAGGGTAAACACTCCAGAAACATGGAGCTGTGCTGACCTAAAGACTTATTGAGAAACTTCCTCTGAGGTTAGGCACAAGAAATATATGTATGGCAATATGTAAATCAATGGTTCTGCAACTGATGTGATTCTGCAATCTGTATATGGAGTAAAAATGGGAGCTCATATCCCACTTGAATCAAAGTGTGAAATATGATATATCAAGAAGTATGTAATGTTTTGAACAACCTACAATGAAAATTAATTAAAAAAAGAAAAAGAAATATATGTAATTGTCAGGAGATTTAGCTTCGTTTATAGTGACACCAAAAATCTGGGTCTGCATCTATGTGACCTGGAGGACATGGTTCTTTATTTTGTAATGAACATGAGGCAGCAGGTCTGAATTCTCCCTTTGTAGGTAAACTGTTGCCACTGGGAGCTAAGTGTCTTCCCGTGTGGTCTGTGAAGCCATTTGGTCATCCTCCACTTTTCAGGGTGTTTCTTACTGCTGCACTGGGAATTTGGTATTTGCTTCACGAAATACAATATGTTCAACTGGGACACAATGCTGGAGGGAGTTCTGTCATGTGTGGTTGGTCAGGGTCGGCAAGAGAATGTACGAACCAGGCTTCTATCCCACATAGCTTTCCCCTTGACTATAGCAACCTGATTCTGAACATTGCCCTGAAACCTCTACATATAACAAGATGCCTTTACATATAAAGGTCTGCTGCCTGCACCATGTCAGTCGCAAGTTTTGGAAGCCAATGGAAGATCCAGGTGGTCCTACCAAAAATATTTATTTACACACCTACAGTCCACTGCTCTACACCCACTACCCAGCAGGCTCCAACTTACTGGCATTTCTGTTCTACACCATTTTCACGAAACTCAGTCAATCAAGGCACTGTTTGTTATACTCATGATCAGCAACAGGATATCTAAAGGTTATCCAGTGCCACCTGGTCATGGGGATTTCAAAAATTTCATGGTATTAATCTAGTCATTTTTCAAGGATGAAGTTGGAGGCACTGTGGGTTTCATTTAATTCAGGAACCATTAAATGGTGAGGAAGCTCATTTCAATGAAAGCTCTGGAGAACACTCACAGGCAAGCCTTCCCAAAGAGTGTCCAAAAGGACACATGAATCCAGGCCCATTGAGGTATACAATGTGAGGTCCATGTGTGTTTGGACTCTCAACTATGGCTACCAAGTCTTTAAGAATTAAATCATGTGATATCCTGGCTCAGAATCCCTGAGCTCTGTGGAAAGCCATCCTGGGCCTAGATCTCAGTTTCCAAAACCGATTCTCATGCGTGGTCTCCTAAAATTCCAACACTATTCATGGCAATACTTCTCTGAGGTCAGTTCCAGAACTCAGTCTCTAAGGGGAATCACACCAGAGTTCAAGCCCTGGTGGACCCAGTCATCTCTTCCAACTACCACACAAATTACCACAATTAAAACAAGAACCCTCCCATATACCCCTCATCTTCTTTCATATAGACACTCATCATAATCTGGCTGGAGGTTTCCATGAGGGGCGCAGACCAAGACAGTGTCCAAAATAAGCTCCTTTGCCCCTCATTTGCCTAAAGTCAAGGTGGCCTGGACACCCATCCTGTGAACCAAAAGTGATCAAATAGGCCTGCCATTAATACCGCTCCAATTTGAGGACTACTGTCTGTGGGGTTTAGATTCTTTATGTGAATTTTAGTCATGAGAAAACCCAAGCACAATGGGCTAGCCTCTGCAGGTTTTGTAGAACTCTTTTGACCCAAAGGATCCCATTCTCACTTGATGGAGGTCAGGAACCTTACAGAGGAAGTCGAGAGACTTCATCCCAATAATTGTTCTTTTGGCGAATTTTCTTTTGGATGCACACATGGTAACATTCTTTAGATCCATCAGGTGCTGAGAATCTAAGCCACAGCCACACACAGGGCCAAGGGCCTGATTCAGATACATCCCTTTCCAAAGCAATTAAGGAAAGTGCCACAGGTATGCCCATTCATTTCCATGTGAAAACTGTTTTCTTCAGGCTTCACAAAGGGGTGGCCTGAGGCAAAGACCTTCCTGACATTCAGGGCAACAGAACAATAGGTAAGCAAAAGGCCCAAAGCAGGATTTCTCCTCTGAGACTTTCCTGGTCACACTGATATCTGAGTTTTCTGAGATGCTCGCCATCACCTACAGCTATCCAGTACATGGCCATGTCACAGAGCTTGGAGGTGGTACATATCTTGGACACAAAACCATGGGCCTATTCTTGAGATTGGCCGGAATTCAGGACGAAAATAGAAACTTAGGAAGGTAGCAGGTGTTGCTCATCGATAAGGCAAGCTACAGTCCATTCATAAACGGGGCAATATGAATGCTGAGAAGCTTTCTACTAGACACGACACATCCATTGATGAATTCTCTTTTCTAATGTCTACAACCACGGAAACAGTGGAATACACAGACATAGAAACACTCGCCCTGTGAAAAGACTTACTAGAAACAGTCCACTTCAAATGAAACAAACCGACTGTCCTACCTATTCTCAGAAAATGAGACAAAACCACAAACCCACAACCACACCCACAAAGGCACCTCCTTCCCCTAAGTAGGTCTGTGAATATCCAGAGTGTCCTCTGACTTGTCGGCCATAATATGTTCCCCCAAAATGGCCTTTCCTGTCTCAGATCTTGTCTCCTTGGCCAACTCTGTGAACTTCTTAGGAGCCAACGGTGAGCAACTACCTGCTTTCTCATGAAAAACCCTGCATCCGAGCTTTCCTGGCATTTGGCCTTCGTCACATCTGTAGGTACCAAAAAATACTGACCCTGTCCTTGGTAAATCCAAACAAGTGAGACCACTGGGACTGGGACTTGGATTGGCTCTGTGTGCCTGGCTTCCTGGATCCCACGTTCAGAGAGTTCCATCACCAAGAAAGTGAGGTGAGGTCACTTCCTTCCTGAACTGAATGAGGGCACTGTCTTGGCAGCCACTTTGTCCTAACTGTTGCTTCCAAGGGTCCCAAGAGATTGAGGCTGCCCCTACTTCCTGTGACATTTTCACAAGTTAGAATGGTATATCAACCAAAGGCACCCAGGAATAGATCTCCACACAGGCCTGGTTTGGTCCATGATCTCTACATTAAAAAAAATCTGATTCAGACACAACCTTTTATCCTGACCGGGTTGTTTGCCATGGAAGATGACTTTTGGTCTCTCAGGTCTTTATTGCTTCCTACATCTTCTCCAGGGATCATTTCTGCATGGACCTTTGAGGTTCTCAGCAGGTGGAAGTTTTTCTACATTTCTGTATTGTAATATCAACTCCTTCCCTGCTCTTCTGTAAAGTTAGATTGAGGGAACAGTGTCCGGTTATGGTTAAAAACATGATCGATTTGGGTTAGAAATCACTTTGCTGGATGAATGATCGTATTGAGAACTTGCTATTTGTAGAAGAATATATAGGTGAAATATATGTATGAAAAAAGAAATTTAAGTCTGATTTGAAGCCCAGAAGGGCATTGGGCCCTTGATAGGGATACGTGGTGTTGAATTACGTTCTGCAGAGTTGTCTCAGATAAATCGATATACAATGGCATAGCACCTTGTACGTTGCATGAATTAATGTAGAAGGAACATCAAGTCAAAAAGGCATAGTCGGTAGTGAGAGGTTAATAAAATTAATAAAATAGGTACTTGTCACTTCCTGTTTTTCTGTATGCTTAACAAAACACTTTTGAAATCTTGAGAAATGTTTGCTAATCTTGTTCTAGAATGTACTGTTCCAAACAGCCGAACTGCAGAATGTACTCCCTCACTCGGTGTCATGCAAACCGCCCACTCGCCCTTACCCATCACTAAACTTCCCTCTCTTCCCTCTCCAAGGAAAGTATATAAGCTCTGCTTAAGCTGTTCTCAGAGGTCTCTGCTCTATTTAATTTAGCTCTGAGCTCCAGCATGCTGGACCACAAATAAACCCTTTGCATGAGACAGTCTCTTGGTAGTATCTTCCTCTGACACTCGCCTGACCTTTACATATTGAGGTTCCACCGAGTTCCAGCAGTGGCGGACGAGAGACCCCAACAGGCTCCTCTCGGAGCAAGTAAGGCGCCTCTTTCCGGTTTCAGGTTTCTTGTTAGGGCTTGGCAAAATTGCTGGCGATGAAGAGCCTGGGCTCTCTCCGACGGTGGCTGAGAGACGTGTCACAGAGACAAAGGGCACCTCTCTGGAGGACCCCGCAGAGAACTCGGGAAATCAAGGAACAATAGTCTTCTCGACTCAGTGATATTTTCTTTTAGATTCGTTATTGCCATACCATTGGGTTTTGCCGGCTACTCATTCCTGGTCTCAGTGTTGGACGTTCTTTGCCTATCTTTATGGTCTTGTCTTATCTGTGTCGTGTGTCCTTGCTTTTACTGTTTGTGGAACTTTCATTATGGAACAGAGCACGTCAATGCCTCTGTCCCTGACCCTTGATCACTGGACCAAAGTCCGCTTAAGGGCTCAGAATCTTTCTTTTTTTAGTAAAACGCTGGACCTGGCAGAATCTCTGTGCCTCAGAATGGCCCATCTTTGGAGTCGTATGGCCCCTAGAAGGATCTTTCTACTTCCCACTAATTTAAAAAGTCAGAGGTATTGTCTTTCAGCCAGGACCACATAGCCATCCGGATCAACAGCCATATATCTTAACTTGGCAGGACCTCTGCAAATCTCCTCCTCCATGGGTGAAGCCTTTCCTTGCCCCTACCTCTGCTCCTACTCCTTCCCCCATGATCTCTCAAACCCTCTCAACCTCCTCCTCCTCCACCCTCTGTTCTCCCTGAGTCACAGATTTGACTCTACTGGACTCTTCTCCCCCTCCTTATCCCCTGCCCTCGTCCCCTAACACACAACAAACTCTAAGTGATTCCGCTGCTGCTGACTAAGCCTCTCTACCATTGGAGGAAGCTAAGCCGGTAATAGGATCTGACAATGGACCGATGTTCATGGCCCAGGTAAGTCAGGGGTTAGCCAGGAACCTGGGGATTAATTGGAAGTTAAATTGTGCTTATAGACCACAGAGTTCAAGACAAGTAGAAAGAATGAATAGAACCATTAAAGAGACCTTAATGAAATTAAGCTTAGAGACCAGCATAGGATTGGACTATGCTCCTGCCTTATTCAATGTTTCATGCAAGAAAAAATCCCTTTGTTTCTTTGAGTAACCTTACCACGTGTGAAATTCTTTATGGTGGCCCTCCTCCAGTAGGGGACCTAAGCCTAACTGTAAGACCTAAAGATCCTTTCCACACCCCCTTGCTTGACAGACTTAAAGATCTTGAAAGAACTCAGTAATACCTGTGGAAACAGCTGGCCACTGCCTACCCAACTGGGAACCAGGGGATTCCACATCCATATCAAGTAAGAGATTTCATCTATGTAAGATGATATCAGGTGTCATCCCTAGTACCCCGCTGAAAAGGACCATACCAGGTGCTATTATAACACCTACAGTGGTAAACGTAAACAGAATCACTTCCAGGATCCATGCCTCTCATCTCAAGCCTGCTCCCTGTACAGAATCTTTCTGGAAACTGAAAAAGACTGGTAACAGTTTCAAATTGTGTATTCGCAATGTGAATAAGGTTATATACTCTCCCCTTGGCTACAAGTAGTCCTAACCCTCATCAGCCCATTAAGCAGTGATGGCTGATCACAAATCCTACTGGAAAAGAAGTATGGTCTATCTCGCATACAGCCCCCTTAGGGACCTGGTGGCCATCTCTCCACCCAGACATTTGTTAGCTGGCTATAGGTATTTCCTATTGTGATATCACTGATGAAGAGGATCCCACTAAAATACCATTAAATCCCTTCTGTACCATAGATAATGGAAACAAACATTATGGATGTAGGGACACGCAAGCCAGATGCAGGTTGGCTAGTCTAGATTACCAAGTTTGCCTGGCAGACTATCAAAGCCACAAAGAGTAACGGCTGTGTGGGGGAAAAGCCGACTTTTTCTGTATGTCATGGGAATGTGTGCATACAGGGGCTGCCTGATGGAACCCCAATTCTTCATCAAATTCAGTACACAGCATTGGCCACATTACCAATTAGACAACCAAAAACTATGGCACCCAGAGGGGTCTCTAGATCCTCAAATTTTGCGTGACCTTTTTGACTTCTGCAAGTGCTCAAAAGAGTGAAAGGAAATTCCCCTATGTGGAACCCTTTTCCCTCCTTCACTCACATCCTGAACTATGCTTCTCCAATAGATCATTATCCTCAGCCTTCTGCTCCAGACCCTCTGCTGTCACTCGCATCTCAGCAACTTGATTTCTCCCCTCCAATAACTAGATCAGAAACCCAAAGCTCCACCAGTTCTCTGACCATCGCCCCCTTGCTGAGGTAGCAGGTACATAGGTACCGCTCCACCGACTCATTCCTCTCATCTCCTGTCAGTGCCCTCACCGGGTCCCACCAGGTCCTCTTACCAGCTAACCCAATGCTCAAACGAGCTGAGGAGAGCCCTGAGACCCTTATCCAAGATGTAATATAATTGGCCTTTAAAGTTGCTTTGTCATCACTGAAAACAGGTTACTAAAATTTAAAGTCCCTCACAGGATTTTGGGATCCTCACTCCCGTCTTTCACTCTGCTCTACCTGATCTACTGCTCAAGTTTGCTGCTAGGAAATTCCCAATACCCTTTCGCATTATTCTTTTACATCTCTCTTTTCCCTCATTCTCAGATCCTCGGAGGTGCTCTCAGCCCCAACTTCCCCGTCTTTCCCCCTCTGTACCAGGTCCACAGAAAAGTCTTAAATGACCTTCTTCAGAAGTCCTCACCATGGCTGAGTTTTGAACTTTCAGCCAAACAGTCCCAATAAAGACTTTAATGTAGATAAACATTCTCTTTTGTATTGCCCTGTTCTACTTGGCCACTGGCTAAAAATCTCAGTACTTCTAAGCTAGACAACCCCTAACTAGTTTTTCACAAAATATGTGAACAAGTCCTCTGGCCTTCAGCTGGGGCTTCACAGAGATGGCTACATTTCTAAGATAAAGAAATTACCAACTGGGCTCCATGGTAACAGCTGGCAGGGGGAAAATAAGAAAGGGAAGAAAAAGCTCTCCTCCTCCCAGGTGTCCTTGAAAAGTTAACTTGCCCAGAACAGAAGGAAAAACAGAAACAAATACTGCTTTTTTAAACTTCTGAAGACTGTGAACTTCTGAGCCCCATCCCTTATATGTTGGGTACAAATTTCTGAAACTACCTAAACTTGAGTTTCAGGGGATTAATTGATTACAATAGAAGCAATGCCCTCTGAATCCGGTTGCAACCAAATAGGACTGTTTCCCTCTCTTGAGTGCTATCTTAGGTGCCTTGCTTTGTCAGTGCCTACAACAGCATAATTCTATATACTTAAACATCGTTTATGTTTTCATGAAATGATCAAGATATGTGATAAATTGTGTAATGGTGCAGATGTTTCCCAGAGTGCTCTATCATGACGCAGGTTCATTTGAGGATCAAATAGGGGGGGCATTCAACCGGTTCCACTGGGAACATATATCCCTCACTTTAGCCATCCTATTAGGAATAGGAGTTGCTGCACGGGTGGGCAGAGGAACCAGTGGCATTGTCCATGGGACACAAAAGATGACCCAATTAGAAGCAGCAATAGAGCAAAAGTAAGATATTAGAAACCTCCTTCAGGGCTTTGCATGAAACTTTAACCTCTCTCTCTGAAGTTGTTTTACAGAACAATTGAGGGTTGGACCTCCTCTTCATTAGAGAAGGGGGCCTTTGTGCTGCATTGAGGGAAGAATGTTGTTTTTATGCTGACTATACTGGAGTTGTAATAAAATCTATGAGTAAATTTAAAAGACACCTTGAAGAGCATCAACAAGTGAGAGAGGCCCAAAAAGGGTGGCTTGAGTCTTGGTTCACACAGTCCCCCTGGTTAACTACGTTTTTATCAACCCTGGCCGGTCCAATAATAATCCTCATATTATTGCTAACTATAAAACCCTGTTTGCTCAACCGTGTAATGTCTTTTCTCCAGGCTCAAATTGGACGAGTTAAACTTATGGTAATACCCCACTAGCAGACATTGAATGTGACACCCTCCAATGATCATTTTTATGATTAAAATTAGCCAGAAGAAGAAGTGGGGAATGAAATATTAATAAAATAGGTACTTGTCACATCTTGTTTTTCTGTATGCTTAACAGAACACTGTTGAAATCTTGAGAAATGTTTGCAAATCTTGTTCCCAGAATGTTCTATCCCCAGCTGCTAAATTGCAGAATGTACTCCCTCTCCCAGTTGCATGCAAACCGCCCACTCGCCCTGACCCATCAATACAATTCCCTCCCTTCCCTCTCCAGGGAAAGTATATAAGCTCTACTTCAGCTATTCTCAGGGCTATCTGCTCTATTCAGGTGAGCTCTGAACCCCAGCATGCTGGACACCCAATAAACCCTTTGATGTTGCATGAGATAGTCTGTTGGTAGTCTCCTCCTCTGAAGCTCGCACCACATTTACTTGGATGATTAAATGTAGAAGAGAACATCCAGTCAAAAAGGGATAGTCTGTAGCATTAGGAAGATAGTCAATAAGTTTAGGAAGAAGGGTGAGTATAAGATTTGGAACAAAAGTTTCTTAACAATAGGATTTCGATTAGAGAGTGAATGTAAATGTCAGCACAGGTGAAGAGTCAGTCACAATGATGAACTGGGGAAAATATGTAGGAAAGCATATATCAATATAGACATTACAAAATCAGGCAGAGTATAAAGTGAGTGATAGGATTAGACATTTTGAACAGGGTTGAGTTTAAATATATAATCTTAGGAAGAAACAAATATGTAGTCACAAATAGGATTGACATTTGAGAGCATTGGGCAAATTTCAGGTGGATGAATATTTCTGAGAATAATCTTGTGAATAGTTGATTATAAATTCACATACATGAACATGAATGAAATTAGGGAGTGAATATAAGACACATATATTTCATATTTTGAAAAATCTGGAGAGTGTGTATATATATATATGTATATATGTATATACACATATATATACATATACATAAAACACACACAGACAAAAAAGTAGCAATATATATGTCAATCAAAATTCATTATAAAATATATACCATCCACAGATCTAAAAATATTCATTTTACTGAACATGGATTTATGTATAATGCTGTTCAACTAGCAAGCTCACCCATAGGTTGAATATTCAGTTCCAACAGGGTTTAGTAGGAATGATCTCTTCTAACAATTTGTATCTGCCCAGTCAGCCACCTCACAAGAATGTACGTGTGGTACCAGATAGGAATCTATATGTGCATATAAGAATACAGAGAAAGGGAGACAGGAATTCACATATTTGTTAACCTTAAAAATACTAGGACAACTATTTCAACAAACAATTGACTAGATTTATAACTCCAACTCTGTATCATGCAAAAGGCAAGTCCATCTATACACCATGCCTACTCTGAACTGCTTGTATTTTTATTCTTTATGGGTTATTTTTCTCCATCATATTAGGATTAGTAGTCAGAGTCTGGTAGGGTATGGGTTAGAGTCAGGTATTCAGTATTTTGAATTGAAAATAGGACACTGAATCCAATGTGTATGCAAATATATGCTACGGAAAAATCTTCCCACTCTCCTCCAGAACAATGCCTTGACATTACCTTCGCCCCAAGTAAGACACAATTAGAGGAGAAGAGTTAGAAAATCTGTGAATACATATCTAGAATGGAAAATGCTCCAGATTTCACATCTTTGGAGGTGGTAGAGGAGTTTCCAAAAGTAAGAGACAGGGTAAACACTCCACAAACATGGAGCTCTGCTGGCCAAAAGACTTTTTGAGAATCTGCCTCTGAGGTTGGGCACTTGAAATATATGTTGTTGTCAGGAGCTTTAGCTTTATTTGTAGTGAAACCATCAAAGCTGGATCTGCATCTATGTGACCTGGAGGAAATGGTTACTTATTTTCAAATAAAAATGAGGCAGCAGTGATGAATTGTCTTTTTGTAGGTAAACTTTGGCCACTGAGGGCTAAGGGTCTTCCCGTGTGGACTGTGAAACCAATGGTCATCCTCCAATTTTCGTGGTGTTTCTTGCTGCTGCACTGGGAGTTTGGTATTTGCTTCATGAAATACAACGAGTTCAAATGGGACACAGTGCTTAAGGGAGTTCTGTCAGGTGTGGTTGCCAGGGTCTCCAGGAGAATGCACCAACCAGGGTTCTATCTCAAGTAGCTTGCCCCCTTGACAATAGCAACATGATACTGAACATTGCTCTGAAACCTCTCCATATAAAAATATGCCTTTACATATATGGGTGTGATGGTTGCACCATGTCAGTCACAGCCATTTGGAAGCCAATGGAAGATCCACATGGCCCCACCACAGATGTTTTATCACACATTTGCATAACACAGCTCTAGGCCCACTACTTACCAGGCCCCAACTTACTGGCATCTCTGTTCTACACCATTTTCATGAAACCCAGTCAATCAAGGCCCTGTCTGTTATACTCATGATCATCAACAGGACATCAAAGGTCCTCCAGTGCCAGCTGGTCATCGGAATTTCTAAAATTTCATGGTAATTATCTAGCATTTTTCACAGATGCTTTTGGAGGCAATGTTGGTTTCAATTCATTCAGGAACCATTAAATGGTGAGGAAGCTAATTTCAGGGAAATCTCTGGAGTACTCTCACAGGCAAGTCTACCCAAAGAGTGGCCAAAAAGTCACATGAAGCCAGGCCCATTGAGGTCTACAAAGCGAGGTCCAAGTGTGTTTTGAATCTCAATTATGCCTGCCAAGTCTTTCAGAATAAAATCATGTAATATCCTGGCTGTGATTCCCAGTGTTCTGTGGAAAGCCACTCTGGGCCTTGATCCCAGGTTCCAATGGCAACTCTCATTCCTGGCCTCCTAAAATCCCCACACAATTCATGTCAATACTTCTCTGAGGTCAGTTGCAGAACTCAGTCTCTAAAGGGAATCACAGCAGAATTCATGCCCAGGTGGACCCAGTCATCTCTTCCAACTGCCACACAAATGACCACAATTATAACCAAAACACTCCTACATGGCCCTCATCTTCTACCATAAAGATACTCATCATAACATCTGGATGGAGGTTTTCATGAGAGGCACATCCCAAGACAGTGTCCAAAATAAGCTCCCTTGCCCCTCATTTGCCGAATAACAGGGTGGCTTGGACACCCTTCCTGTGAACCAGGAGTGATCAAATAGGCCTGCCCTTAATACTGCTTCGCTTCTCCAATTTGAGCCTCTCTGACTGTGGGGTCTAGATTCTTTTTGTGAATTGGGGTCATGAGAAAAGCCAAGCACCTCTGCAGAGATTTGAAGAACTCATTTCACCCAAAGGATCCCTTTTCTGACATGATGGATTTCAGAAACCTAACAAAGGAAGGCAATATAATTCATGCACATTGATTGAACGTTTTTCCATTTTGGTTTAGATGCACATATGGGATCTTTCTTTACATCCATCAGGTGCTGAGAATCTAAGTCACAGCCTAAAACAGGGCAAAGGGCCTGAATCAGACACATCCTTTTCCAATGAAATTAAGCAAAGAGCCAGAGGTGATGCACATTCATTTCCATTTGAAAACTGTTTTCTTCAGGCTTAACAAAGGGGTTGCATGAGACATAGACCTTTCTGATATTCAGGGCAACAGAACAATAGGTAAGCAAAAGACCCAAAGCAGGGTATCTCCACTGAGACTTTACTGGTCACACTGATATCTGAGTTTTCTGAGATGCGGGCCATTCCATTCAGGTATCCAGTACATGGCCATGTCAAAGACCTTGGATTTGGTACGTATCTTGGACACATAACCATGAGCCTATTCTAGAGAGTGGCCAGAATTCAGGAAGCAAACAGGGACTTAGGAAGGTATTAGGTGTTGCCCGTGCATAAAGCAAGCCACACTCCATTCATAAATTGGGCAGGATGAATGCTGGGAAGCTTTATACTAGACATGACACATCCATTGCTGCATTCTCTTTTCTCATGTCTACTACCACAGGCACAGTGGGATACACAGACATGGAAACACTCACCTCGTCAAACGACTTACCAGAAACAGTTCACTCCAAAACAAACAAACCGCCATTCCTACCTATTTTCAGAACATGAGACTAAACACAAACCCACACCCACTCCCAAAAAGGCACCTCCTTCCCCAAGTAGCTGTGTGACTAACCAGAGTGTCCTCTGACTGGTGGCCATACTCTGTTCTTCCGAAATGGCCTGTCCTCTCTCAGATCTGTTTTCCTTGGCGAACTCTGTAAAGTTGTAAGGAAAAAATGAGGAGCTACTACCTGCTTTCTCACGAAAGTTCCCTCTTCAGAGCTCTCCAGGCATTTGGTAATCCTCACTTCAGTAGGTACCAAGAATGACTGACTCTATCCTTGCTAAATCCAAACAAGTGAGCCCACTGGGAATGGGACTGAAACTGCCTCTGGGTGCCTGGCTCCTTGGATACAAAGTTAAGAGAGTTCCATCACCAAGGAAATGAGGTATGTCACATTCTTTGGAACTGAATGAGGTCACTGCCTTGGCAAATGTATATCTTATGATGTGCAAAAACTGAAGAAATAATAATGTACCAGTGTCGAATACAAATGAATGACAAATTACATATCATGTCCCATAGGATTCTACTTGCATTGATGTTAGACTGCGTCAGTTACTGTAGAATAATTAGGATTTGTATGCACCATTCACTGAAGTTAGTTTTCAGTACTAGGAAACAAATATGTATTTCAGGTGGATGAATATTTCTGATTATAATCTTGTGAAAAGTGGATTATAAATCCACATACATGAACATGAATGAATTTAGAGAGTGTATATTAGACACATATATTTCATATTTTGAAAAATTTGGAGAGTATATCTATATCTATATCTACATCTATACACACACACACACACACACACACACACACAACACTCACAGACATTAAAAAGTACCAATATAAATGCCAATCAAAATTCATCAGTAAATATATATCATCCACAAATGCAAAAATATTTATTTTACTGAACATGAGTTAATGTATAATGTTGTTCTACTAGGACGCTCTCCTATAGGTTGAATTTTCATTTCCAACAGTATTAAGGAGGAGTGAACACTTCTCACAATTTGTGTCTGCCAAGACAGCCACCTCACAAAAATGTACGTGTGATACCTGGTAGGATTCTATATATGCATATAAATACACATGTGTGAATAGGCTACAGAAAAGGGAAATAAGAATTCACATATTTGTTAAGCTTAAAAACACATGGAGAAAATTTCAATTAAAATTTGACTAGATTTATAACTCCTACCTAATATAATGCAAATGTCAAGTCCAACTATACAACATGTCTCCTCTGAAGTACTTGTATTTCTAATGTGTTGGGTCAATTTTCTCCATTATATTAGGATGAATAGTCTGAGTCTACTAGTTATGGGTTAGTGTCAGGGATTCAGTACTTCGAATGGAAATTTGGAAAATGAATCCAATGTGTATGTAAAAATATGCTGCACAAATATCCTCCCGCTCTCATCCAGAACAATGCCTTGACATTACCTTCACCCCAAGTAAGACACAATTAGAGGAGAAGAGTTACAAAATCAGTGAATACATATCTGGAATGGAAAATGCTCAGGAGTTCACAACCTTGGAGGTGGTAGAGGAGTTTCCAAAACTAAGGGACAGGGTAAACACTCCACAAACATGGAGCTCTGCTAGCCTAAAAACTTTTTGAGACTGCCTCTGAGCTTCCACACTTGAAATATATGTGGTTTTCAGGAGATTTGGCTTCCTCTGTAGTGAGAACATCAAAGCTGGGTCTGCATCTATGTGACCTGGAGGACATGGTTTCTTATTTTCCAATGAACAATATGAAGCAGTGCTGAATCCTCTCTTAGTAGGTAAACTGAGGCCACTGGGGACTAAGTGTCTCCCCGTGTGGACTGTGATGCCATTTGGTCCTCCTCCACGGTTTGTGGTGTTTTTGCTGCTGCACTGTGAGTTTGGTATTTGTTTCACGAAATACTAGGAGCTAAACTGGGACACAGTGCTGGAGGGAGTTCTGTCATGTGTGGTGGGTCAGGGTCTGCAAGAGAATGCACCAACTAGGCTCCTATCTCTCACAGCTTGCCCCATTGCCCCCTTGTCCATATCAACCTGATTCTTAATTTTCCTCTGAAAACTCTCCATATAACAAGATGCCTTTACATATAAGGGTCTGCTGGCTGCACCATGTCAGTTACAAGCCATTTGGAATCCAATGGTAGATCCACAGGGCCCTACCATGGATGTTTTATCAAACAACTCCCCACCACTGCTCTAGACCCACTACTCAGCAGGCTCCAACTTACTGGCATCTCTGTTCTACACCATTTTCATGAAACTCAGTAAATCAAGGCACTGTCTGGTATACTCATGATCAGCAACAGGACATCCAATGTTTCTCCAGTGCCACCTGGTCATAGGAATTTCAAAAATTTCATGGTATTTATCTAGCCATTTTTCAAGCATGAAGTTGGAGGCACTGTGGGTTTCAGTTCATTCAGCAAACATTAAATGGTGAGGAAGCTCATTTCAATGAAATCTCTGGAGAACTCTCACAGGCACCGCTTCCCAAAGAGTGGACAAAAGGTCACATTAGGCCAGGCCCATTGAGGTCTACAATGTGAGGACCATGTGTGTTTTGACTCTCAACTATGGCTGCCATTTCTTTAAGAATAAAATCATGTGATATCCTTGGTGAGATTCCCAGGCCTCTGTGGAAATCCACCCGGGGCCTAGGTCTCAGTTTCCAAGAGCGACTTTCATGCGTGGCCTCTTAAAATCCAAACAAAATTCATGGCAATGCTTCTCTGAGTTCAGTTCCAAAACCCAGTCTCTAAGGGGAATCACACCAGAGTTCAAGCCCACGTGGACCCAGTCATTTTTTCCAATACCACACAAATGACCAAAATTAAAACCAAAACACTCCCAGATGGCCCTCATCTTATTCCATATAGTCAATCATCTTAACCTCTGGCTGGAGGTTTCCATGAGGGGCGCAGCCCAAGACAGTGTCCAAAATCAGCTCGTTTGCCCCTCATTTGCCTAAAATCAGGGTAGCCTGGACACCGTTTCTGTGAACCAGGAGTGAACAAATAAGCCTGCCGTTAATACTTCTGTGTTTCTCCAATTTGAGGCCTACTGATTTTAGGTATCAATTCTTTAGGTGATTTAGAGTCATGCGAAAACACAAGCACATCTGCATTGCTTTGAAGAACTCATTTGACCCAAAGAATCCCTATTCTCATTTGATGGAGTGCAGGAACCTAACAGAGGAAGGCAAGAGACTTCATCCACAATGAATGATATTTTTTGCCATTTTGGTTTTGGAAGCTCACATGGGATCATTCTTAAGATCCATCAGGTGCTGAGAATCTAAGTCACAGCCACACACAGGTCCAAGATGCTGATAAAGACACATCCCTTTCCAAAGCAATTAAGCAAAGAGCCACAGGTGAGGCCCATTCATTTCCATTTGAAAACTGTTTTCTTCAGGCTTCACAAAGGGGTGGCCTGAGGCAAAAACCTTCCTGACATTCAGTGCAACACAACAATAAGTAAGCAAAAGGCCCAAAGCAGGGTTTCTGCACTGAGACTTTCCTGGTCACACTGATATCTGAGTTTTCTGAGATGCTCGCCATTCTCTTCAGCTATCCAGTACATCGCCATGTCACAGAGCTTGGAGGTGGTACATATTTTGGACACAAATCCATGAGCCTATTCTGGACAGTGGCCAGAATTCAGGAAGAAAACAACAACTTAGAAAGATAGCAGGTGTTGCACATCGATAAGACAAGCTGCAGTCCATTCACATATTCGGCAGGATGAATTATGGGAAGATTTATACTAGACAGGACACATCCATTAATGCATTCTCTTTTCTAATGTCTACAACAAAGGACACAGTGGGATACACAGAAACAGAAACACTCGCCGTGTCAAATGACTTACGATATACTGTCCACTCCAAACCAAACAAACCGCCTTTCCTATCTATTCTCAGAATATGAGACAAAACAACAAACCCACACCCACTCCCACAAAGGCACCTCCTTCCCCCAAATAGGTATGTGACTATCCGGAGTGTCCTCTGACTGGTGGGCCATACTATGTTCCCATGAAATGGCCTGTCTTCTCTCAGATCTTGTTTCCTTGACCAAATATGTGAAGATGTCAGGAAAAAGTGGTTAGCCACTACCTGTTTTCTCAGGAAAGGTCCATCTTCAGAGCTCTCCTGGCATTTCGCCATCCTCACATCATTAGGTACCAAGAAAACTGAATCTGTCCTTGGTAAATCCAAACAAGTGAGCCCACTGCGACTGGGACTGGGACTGCCTCTGGGTGCCTGGCTTCTTGGATACCAAGTTCAGAGAGTTCCATCACCATGGAAATGAGGTATGTCACATTCTTTGGAACTGAATGAGGTCACTGCCTTGGCAACCACTTTGTCCTAACAGTTGCTTCCAAGGGTAACATAAGATGGAGATTGCCCCTACTTCCTGTGACACTTTCATAAGGTAGAATGTATATCACCATTGGCACCCGAGAACAGCTCTCCACTGAGCCCTGGTTTGGTCCATCTTCTGTACAATAAGAAGAGAGAGAGGCAGATTCACACACATCCCTTCATCCTGACCAGGTTGTTTGCCATGGAAGATGACTTTTGCTCTCTCAGGTGCTTCATACCTGCCTACAACTTCTCCAGGTATCATTTGTGCATGGACATTTGAGGTTCTCATCAGGTGGAAGGTCCCCAACTTTCCTGTATTGTAAGAACCACTCTGTCCCTGCTCTTCTGTAAAATGATTGAGGGAACAGTGTATACTTGGGGTTAAAAACAGGTTTGATTTTGGTTACGAGTGATTCTGTGTGATGAATAATGGTATTGGGAACCTGCAATATTTACAAGAATATACAGGTGAAATATAAGTAGGAAAACAGAAATCTAGGTATGATTTGAAGCCCAGAAGGGTTTTGCCCTTGATTGGGATACTTAGCTTTGAATGATGTTCTGCAAAGATGCCTCAGATAATTCGATATACAATGGCATAGGACCTTGTACATTGGATGATTGAATTTAGAAGAGAACATCCAGTCAAAAAGGGATATTCAGTAGGATTAGGAAGATAGTCAGTAGGTTTAGGAAGAAGAGTGAGTACAGGATTTGGACCAAAAGTTCTTTAGCAATAGACTTTCGGTTGTTGAGTGAATGTAAATGTCAGCACATATGAAGAGTCAGTCACTATGTTGAACTGGAGAAAATATGTAGAAAAGCAGATATCAATAGAAACATTACGAAATCAGGCAAAGTATAAAGTGAGTGATAGAATTAGACATTTTCAACAGGGTTGAGTTTGAATATATAAATTAGGAAAAAAAACTAATATGTAGTCACCAATAGGATTGACAATTGACAGCATTAGGCAACCTGGACATGGATGTTTTTAGAAATCCATGTTCACTTTCCATTTAGGCTTTGGTACAATCATAAGTGTGACCTTTCCATTTTTTGTCCAGAATATTACTGTGATAATGAGGTGACATGAGTATTTCTTTCACCATTTCTGGGAGCAATATATTGAAGATGTAAAATGAGAATCGGGGGTACAAAGAGGTGTACCCTGTTTCTAGGAACATAGAGAAAAATCATGAATAGACCATACTGTGAATAAATAATATAACTTTTTTGAACTTTAAATAATGAATTGAACTGATATCTGAAAAATTAAAGGAAATCGTATATTGATATACAATCATTCATTCCAACCAGGTATATATGTAATGGAAATATTTGTGTTTTGGTTTATCATGAAGAGTGTGTGAGTTTTGCTTCAAAATGATTATGGAAATTCAAAATAATGTGTTTGGAAAGAAGTCTCATGAAAAGACCAGTCAAGAAACACTGACAATACATGTGTTCTGAAGCAAGAAGTGGTGAAAGTTGAAACAAATGCTTATTAATTTGTGAACTTGTGGATGAAATGTATATCCTGTGATGTGCAAAAACTGAAGAAACAATAATGTACCAGTGTCGAATACAAATGAATGACAAATTACATATCATGTCCCATAGGAGTCTACTTGCATTGATGTTAGACTGGGTCAGTTACTGTAGAATAATTAGGATTTGTATGCACCATTCACTGAAGTTAGTTTTCAGTACTAGGAAACAAATATGTATTTCAGGTGGATGAATATTTCTGATTATAATCTTGTGAAAAGTGGATTATAAATCCACATACATGAACATGAATGAATTTAGAGAGTGTATATTAGACACATATATTTCATATTTTAAAAAATTTGGAGAGTATATCTATATCTATATCTATATCTATATACACACACACACACACACACACACACACACACACAACACTCACAGACATTAAAAAGTACCAATATAAATGCCAATCGAAATTCATCAGTAAATATGTATCATCCACAAATGCAAAAATATTTATTTTACTGAACATGAGTTAATGTATAATGTTGTTCTACTAGGACGCTCTCCTATAAGTTGAATTTTCATTTCCAACAGCATTTAGGAGGAGTGAACTCTTCTCACAATTTGTATCTGCCAAGACAGCCACCTCACAAAAATGTACGTGTGATACCTGGTAGGATTCTATATATGCATATAAATATACATGTGTGAATAGACTACAGAAAAAGGAAACAAGAATTCACATATTTGTTAAGTTTAAAACACATGGAGAATATTTCAAATAAATTTGACTAGATTTATAACTCCTACCTTATATAATGCAAATGTCAAGTCCAACTATACAACATGTCTCCTCTGAAGTACTTGTATTTCTAATGTGTTGGGTTAATTTTCTCCATTATATTAGGATGAATAGTCTGAGTCTACTAGGTATGGGTTAGTGTCAGGGATTCAGTATTTCGAATGGAAAATTGGAAAATGAATCCAATGTGTATGTAAATATATGCTGCACAAATATCCTCCCGCTCTCATCCAGAACAATGCCTTGACATTACCTTCACCCCAAGTAAGACACAATTAGAGGAGAAGAGTTACAAAATCAGTGAATACATATCTGGAATGGAAAATGCTCAGGAGTTCACAACCTTGGAGGTGGTAGAGGAGTTTACAAAACTAAGGGACAGGGTAAACACTCCACAAACATGGAGCTCTGCTGGCCTAAAAACTTTTTGAGAAACTGCCTCTGAGCTTCCACACTTGAAATATATGTTGTTTTCAGGAGATTTGGCTTCCTCTGTAGTGAGAACATCAAAGCTGGGTCTGCATCTATGTGACCTGGAGGACATGGTTTCTTATTTTCCAATGAACAAGATGAAGCAGTGCTGAATCCTCTCTTTGTAGGTAAACTGAGGCCACTGGGGACTAAGTGTCTCCCAGTGTGGACTGTGAAGCCATTTGGTCCTCTTCCAATTTTTGTGGTGTTTTTGCTGCTGCACTGTGAGTTTGGTATTTGTTTCACGAAATACTAGGAGCTAACCTGGGACACAGTGCTGGAGGGAGTTTTGTCACGTGTGGTGGGTCAGGGTCTGCAAGAGAATGCACCAACTAGGCTCCTATCTCTCACAGCTTGCCCCATTGCCCCCTTGTCCATATCAACCTGATTCTTAATTTTCCTCTGAAAACTCTCCATATAACAAGATGCCTTTACATACAAGGGTCTGCTGGCTGCACCATGTCAGTTACAAGCCATTTGGAAACCAAAGGTAGATCCACATGGCCCTACCACGGATGTTTTATCAAACACCTCCCCACCACTGCTCTAGACCCACTACTCAGCAGGCTCCAACTTACTGGCATCTCTGTTCTACACCATTTTCATGAAACTCAGTAAATCAAGGCACTGTCTGGTATACTCATGATCAGCAACAGGACATTCAATGTTTCTCCAGTGCCACCTGGTCATAGGAATTTCAAAAATTTCATGGTATTTATCTAGCCATTTTTCAAGCATGAAGTTGGAGGCACTGTGGGTTTCAGTTCATTCAGGAAACATTAAATGGTGAGGAAGCTCATTTCAATGAAATCTCTGGAGAACTCTCACAGGCATGGCTTCCCAAAGAGTGGACAAAAGGTGACATTAGGCCAGGCCCATTGAGGTCTACAATGTGAGGCCCATGTGTGTTTTGACTCTCAACTATGGCTGCCATTTCTTTAAGAATAAAATCATGTGATATCCTTGCTGAGATTCCCAGGCCTCTGCGGAAATCCACCCGGGGCCTAGGTCTCAGTTTCCAAGAGCGACTTTCATGCGTGGCCTCTTAAAATCTCAACAAAATTCATGGCAATGCTTCTCTGAGTTCAGTTCCAAAAACCCAGTCTCTAAGGGGAATCACACCAGAGTTCAAGTCCACGTGGACCCAATCATTTTTTCCAATGCCACACAAATGACCAAAATTAAAACCAAAACACTCCCACATGGCCCTCATCTTATTCCGTATAGTCAATCATCTTAACCTCTGGCTGGAGGTTTCCATGAGGGGCGAAGCCCAAGACAGTGTCCAAAATCTGCTCGTTTGCCCCTCATTTGCCTAAAGTCAGGGTAGCTTGGACACCGTTTCTGTGAACCAGGAGTGAACAAATAAGCCTGCCGTTAATACTTCTGTGTTTCTCCAATTTGAGGCCTACTGATTTTAGGTATCGATTCTGTAAGTGATTTAGAGTCATGCGAAAACACAAGCACCTCTGCAGGGCTTTGAAGAACTCATTTGACCCAAAGAATCCCTATTCTCATTTGATGGAGTGCAGGAACCTAACAGAGGAAGGCAAGAGACTTCATCCACAATGAATGATATTTTTTGACATTTTGTTTTTGGAAGCTCACATGGGATCATTCTTAAGATCCATCAGGTGCTGAGAATCTAAGTCACAGCCACACACAGGTGCAAGAGGCGGATAAAGACACATCTCTTTCCAAAGCAATTAAGCAAAGAGCCACAGGTGAGGCCCATTCATTTCCATTTGAAAACTGTTTTCTTCAGGCTTCACAAAGGGGTGGCCTGAGGCAAAGACCTTCCTGACATTCAGTGCAACACAACAATAAGTAAGCAAAAGGCCCAAAGCAGGGTTTCTGCACTGAGACTTTCCTGGTCACACTGATATCTGAGTTTTCTGAGATGCTCGCCATTCTCTTCAGCTATCCAGTACATGGCCATGTCACAGAGCTTGGAGGTGGTACATAGTTTGGACACAAATCCATGAGCCTATTCTGGAGAGTGGCCAGAATTCAGGAAGAAAACCACAACTTAGAAAGATAGCAGGTGTTGCACATTGAGAAGACAAGCTGCAGTCCATTCATATATTGGGCAGGATGAATTATGGGAAGATTTATACTAGACAGGACACATTCATTAATGCATTCTCTTTTCTAATGTCTACAACAACGGACACAGTGGGATACACAGAAACACTCGCCGTGTCAAATGACTTACTAGAAACTGTCCACTCCAAACCAAACAAACCACCTTTCCTATCTATTCTCAGAACATGAGACAAAACAACAAACCCACACCCACTCCCACAAAGGCACCTCCTTCCCCCAAGTAGGTCTGTGACTATCCGGAGTGTCCTCTGACTGGTGGGCCATACTATGTTCCCCCGAAATGGCCTGTCTTCTCTCAGATCTTGTTTCCTTGACCAACTCTGTGAAGATGTCAGGAAAAAGTGGTTAGCCACTACCTGTTTTCTCAGGAAAGGTCCATCTTCAGAGCTCTCCTGGCATTTGGCCATCCTCACATCATTAGGTACCAAGAAAACTGACTCTGTCCTTGGTAAATCCAAACAAGTGAGCCCACTGGGACTGGGACTGGGACTGCCTCTGGGTGCCTGGCTTCTTGGATACCAAGTTCAGAGAGTTCCATCACCAAGGAAATGAGGTATGTCACATTCTTTGGAACTGAATGAGGTCACTGCCTTGGCAACCACTTTGTCCTAAGAGTTGCTTCCAAGGGTAACATAAGATGGAGGTTGCCCCTACTTCCTGTGACACTTTCATAAGGTAGAATGTATATCAACCATTGGCACCCGGGAACAGCTCTCCACTCAGGCCTGGTTTGGTCCATCTTCTCTACAATAAGAAGAGAGAGATTCAGATTCAGACACATCCCTTCATCCTGACCAGGTTGTTTGCCATGGAAGATGACTTTTGCTCTCTCAGGTGCTTCATACCTGCCTACAACTTCTCCAGGTATCATTTGTGCATGGACATTTGAGGTTCTCATCAGGTGGAAGGTCCCCAACTTTCCTGTATTGTAAGAACCACTCTGTCCCTGCTCTTCTGTAAAATGATTGAGGGAACAGTGTATACTTGGGGTTAAAAACAGGTTTGATTTTGGTTACGAGTGATTCTGTGTGATGAATAATGGTATTGGGAACCTGCAATATTTACAAGAATATACAGGTGAAATATAAGTAGGAAAACAGAAATCTAGGTATGATTTGAAGCCCAGAAGGGTTTTGCCCTTGATTGGGATACTTAGCTTTGAATGATGTTCTGCAAAGATGCCTCAGATAATTCGATATACAATGGCATATGACCTTGTACATTAGATGATTGAATTTAGAAGAGAACATCCAGTCACAAAGGGATATTCAGTAGGATTAGGAAGATAGTCGGTAGGTTTAGGAAGAAGAGTGAGTATAGGATTTGGACCAAAAGTTCTTTAGCAATAGACTTTCGGTTGTAGAGTGAATGTAAATGTCAGCACATATGAAGAGTCAGTCACTATGTTGAACTGGGGAAAATATGAAGAAAAGCAGATATCAATAGAAACATTACGAAATCAGGCAAAGTATAAAGTGAGTGATAGAATTAGACATTTTCAACAGGGTTGGGTTTGAATATATAAATTAGGAAAAAAACAAATATGTAGTCACCAATAGGATTGACAATTGACAGCATTAGGCAACCTGGACATGGATGTTTTTAGAAATCCATGTTCACTTTCCATTTAGGCTTTGGTACAATCATAAGTGTGACCTTTCCATTTTTTGTCCAGAATATTACTGTGATAATGAGGTGACATGAGTATTTCTTTCACCATTTCTGGGAGCAATATATTGAAGATGTAAAATGAGAATTGGGGGTACAAAGAGGTGTACCCTGTTTCTAGGAACATAGAGAAAAATCATGAATAGACCATACTGTGAATAAATAATATAACTTTTTTGAACTTTAAATAATGAATTGAACTGATATCTGAAAAATTAAAGGAAATCGTATATTGATATACAATCATTCATTCCAACCAGGTATATATGTAATGGAAATATTAGTGTTTTGGTTTATTATGAAGAGTGTGTGAGTTTTGCTTCAAAATGATTATGGAAATTCAAAATAATGTGTTTGGAAAGAAGTCTCATGAAAAGACCAGTCAAGAAACCCTGACAATACATGTGTTCTGAAGCAAGAAGTGGTGAAAGTTGAAACAAATGCTTATTAATTTGTGAACTTGTGGATGAAATGTATATCCTGTGATGTGCAAAAACTGAAGAAACAATAATATACCAGTGTCGAATACAAATGAATGACAAATTACATATCATGTCCCATAGGAGTCTACTTGCATTGATGTTAGACTGGGTCAGTTACTGTAGAATAATTAGGATTTGTATGCACCATTCACTGAAGTTAGTTTTCAGTACTAGGAAACAAATATGTATTTCAGGTGGATGAATATTTCTGATTATAATCTTGTGAAAAGTGGATTATAAATCCACATACATGAACATGAATGAATTTAGAGAGTGTATATTAGACACATATATTTCATATTTTGAAAAATTTGGAGAGTATATCTATATCTATATCTATATCTATATACACACACACACACACACACACACACACACACACACAACACTCACAGACATTAAAAAGTACCAATATAAATGCCAATCGAAATTCATCAATAAATATGTATCATCCACAAATGCAAAAATATTTATTTTACTGAACATGAGTTAATGTATAATGTTGTTCTACTAGGACGCTCTCCTATAAGTTGAATTTTCATTTCCAACAGCATTTAGGAGGAGTGAACTCTTCTCACAATTTGTATCTGCCAAGACAGCCACCTCACAAAAATGTACGTGTGATACCTGGTAGGATTCTATATATGCATATAAATATACATGTGTGAATAGACTACAGAAAAAGGAAACAAGAATTCACATATTTGTTAAGTTTAAAACACATGGAGAATATTTCAAATAAATTTGACTAGATTTATAACTCCTACCTTATATAATGCAAATGTCAAGTCCAACTATACAACATGTCTCCTCTGAAGTACTTGTATTTCTAATGTGTTGGGTTAATTTTCTCCATTATATTAGGATGAATAGTCTGAGTCTACTAGGTATGGGTTAGTGTCAGGGATTCAGTATTTCGAATGGAAAATTGGAAAATGAATCCAATGTGTATGTAAATATATGCTGCACAAATATCCTCCCGCTCTCATCCAGAACAATGCCTTGACATTACCTTCACCCCAAGTAAGACACAATTAGAAGAGAAGAGTTACAAAATCAGTGAATACATATCTGGAATGGAAAATGCTCAGGAGTTCACAACCTTGGAGGTGGTAGAGGAGTTTCCAAAACTAAGGGACAGGGTAATCACTCCACAAACATGGAGCTCTGCTGGCCTAAAAACTTTTTGAGAAACTGCCTCTGAGCTTCCACACTTGAAATATATGTTGTTTTCAGGAGATTTGGCTTCCTCTGTAGTGAGAACATCAAAGCTGGGTCTGCATCTATGTGACCTGGAGGACATGGTTTCTTATTTTCCAATGAACAAGATGAAGCAGTGCTGAATCCTCTCTTTGTAGGTAAACAGAGGCCACTGGGGACTAAGTGTCTCCCCGTGTGGACTGTGAAGCCATTTGGTCCTCTTCCAATTTTTGTGGTGTTTTTGCTGCTGCACTGTGAGTTTGGTATTTGTTTCACGAAATACTAGGAGCTAAACTGGGACACAGTGCTGGAGGGAGTTCTGTCACGTGTGGTGGGTCAGGGTCTGCAAGAGAATGCACCAACTAGGCTCCTATCTCTCACAGCTTGCCCCATTGCCCCCTTGTCCATATCAACCTGATTCTTAATTTTCCTCTGAAAACTCTCCATATAACAAGATGCCTTTACATATAAGGTTCTGTTGGCTGCACCATGTCAGTTACAAGCCATATGGAATCCAATGGTAGATCCACATAGCCCTACCACGGATGTTTTATCAAACACCTCCCCACCACTGCTCTAGACCCACTACTCAGCAGGCTCCAAATTTCTGGCATCTCTATTCTACACCATTTTCATGAAACTCAGTAAATCAACGCACTGTCTGGTATACTCATGATCAGCAACAGGACATCCAATGTTTCTCCAGTGCCACCTGGTCATAGGAATTTCAAAAATTTCATGGTATTTATCTAGCCATTTTTCAAGCATGAAGTTGGAGGCACTGTGGCTTTCAGTTCATTCAGCAAACATTAAATGGTGAGGAAGATCATTTTAATGAAATCTCTGGAGAACTCTCACAGGCATGGCTTCCCAAAGAGTGGACAAAAGGTCACATTATGCGAGGCCCATTGAGGTCTACAATGTGAGGTCCATGTGTGTTTTGACTCTCAACTATGGCTGCCATTTCTTTAAGAATAAAATCATGTGATATCCTTGCTGAGATTCCCAGGCTTCTGTGGAAATCCACCCGGGGCCTAGGTCTCAGTTTCCAAGAGCGACTTTCATGCGTGGCCTCTTAAAATCCCAACAAAATTCATGGCAATGCTTCTCTGAGTTCAGTTCCAAAACCCAGTCTCTAAGGGGAATCACACCAGAGTTCAAGCCCACGTGGACCCAGTCATTTTTTCCAATGCCACACAAATGACCAAAATTAAAACCAAAACACTCCCACATGGCTCTCATCTTATTCCATATAGTCAATCATCTTAACCTCTGGCTGGAGGTTTCCATGAGGGGCGCAGCCCAAGACAGTGTCCAAAATCAGCTCGTTTGCCCCTCATTTGTCTAAAGTCAGGGTAGCCTGGACACCGTTTCTGTGAACCAGGAGTGAACAAATAAGCCTGCCGTTAATACTTCTGTGTTTCTCCAATTTGAGGCCTACTGATTTTAGGTATCAATTCTTTAGGTGATTTAGAGTCATGCGAAAACACAAGCACCTCTGCAGGGCTTTGAAGAACTCATTTGACCCAAAGAATCCCTTTTGTCATTTGATGGAGTGCAGGAACCTAACAGAGGAAGGCAAGAGACTTCATCCACAATGAATGAAATTTTTTGCCATTTTGGTTTTGGAAGCTCACATGGGATCATTCTTAAGATCCATCAGGTGCTGAGAATCTAAGTCACAGCCACACACAGGCCCAAGAGGCTGATAAAGACACATCCCTTTCCAAAGCAATTAAGCAAAGAGCCACAGGTGAGGCCCATTCATTTCCATTTGAAAACTGTTTTCTTCAGGCTTCACAAAGGGGTGGCCTGAGGCAAAGACCTTCCTGACATTCAGTACAACACAACAATAAGTAAGCAAAAGGCCCAAAGCAGGGTTTCTGCACTGAGACTTTCCTGGTCACACTGATATCTGAGTTTTCTGAGATGCTCGCCATTCTCTTCAGCTATCCAGTACATGGCCATGTCACAGAGCTTGGAGGTGGTACATATTTTGGACACAAATCCATGAGCCTATTCTGGAGAGTGGCCAGAATTCAGGAAGAAAACTACAACTTAGAAAGATAGCAGGTGTTGCACATTGATAAGACAAGCTGCAGTCCATTCATATATTGGGCATGGAAAGATTTATACTAGACAGGACACATCCATTAATGCATTCTCTTTTCTAATGTCTACAACAACGGACACAGTGGGATACACAGAAAGAGAAACACTCGCCGTGTCAAATGACTTACTAGAAACTGTCCACTCCAAACCAAACAAACCGCCTTTTCTATCTATTCTCAGAACATGAGACAAAACAACAAACCCACACCCACTCCCACAAAGGCACCTCCTTCCCCCAAGTAGGTCTGTGACTATCCGGAGTGTCCTCTGACTGGTGGGCCATACTATGTTCCCCCGAAATGGCCTGTCTTCTCTCAGATCTTGTTTCCTTGACCAACTCTGTGAAGATGTCAGGAAAAAGTGGTTAGCCACTACCTGTTTTCTCAGGAAAGGTCCATCTTCAGAGCTCTCCTGGCATTTGGCCATCCTCACATCATTAGGTACCAAGAAAACTGACTCTGTCCTTGGTAAATCCAAACAAGTGAGCCCACTGGGACTGGGACTGGGACTGCCTCTGGGTGCCTGGCTTCTTGGATACCAAGTTCAGAGAGTTCCATCACCAAGGACATGAGGTATGTCACATTCTTTGGAACTGAATGAGGTCACTGCCTTGGCAACCACTTTGTCCTAAGAGTTGCTTCCAAGGGTAACATAAGATGGAGGTTGCCCCTACTTCCTGTGACACTTTCATAAGGTAGAATGTATATCAAGCATTGGCACCCGGGAACAGCTCTCCACTCAGGCCTGGTTTGGTCCATCTTCTCTACAATAAGAAGAGAGAGATTCAGATTCAGACACATCCCTTCATCCTGACCAGGTTGTTTGCCATGGAAGATGACTTTTGCTCTCTCAGGTGCTTCATACCTGCCTACAACTTCTCCAGGTATCATTTGTGCATGGACATTTGAGGTTCTCATCAGGTGGAAGGTCCCCAACTTTCCTGTATTGTAAGAACCACTCTGTCCCTGCTCTTCTGTAAAATGATTGAGGGAACAGTGTATACTTGGGGTTGAAAACAGGTTTGATTTGGGTTACGAGTGATTCTGTGTGATGAATAATGGTATTGGGAACCTGCAATATTTACAAGAATATACAGGTGAAATATAAGTAGGAAAACAGAAATCTAGGTATGATTTGAAGCCCAGAAGGGTTTTGCCCTTGATTGGGATACTTAGCTTTGAATGATGTTCTGCAAAGATGCCTCAGATAATTCGATATACAATGGCATAGGACCTTGTACATTGGATGATTGAATTTAGAAGAGAACATCCAGTCAAAAAGGGATATTCAGTAGGATTAGGAAGATAGTCAGTAGGTTTAGGAAGAAGAGTGAGTACAGGATTTGGACCAAAAGTTCTTTAGCAATAGACTTTCGGTTGTTGAGTGAATGTAAATGTCAGCACATATGAAGAGTCAGTCACTATGTTGAACTGGAGAAAATATGTAGAAAAGCAGATATCAATAGAAACATTACGAAATCAGGCAAAGTATAAAGTGAGTGATAGAATTAGACATTTTCAACAGGGTTGAGATTGAATATATAAATTAGGAAAAAAAACAAATATGTAGTCACCAATAGGATTGACAATTGACAGCATTAGGCAACCTGGACATGGATGTTTTTAGAAATCCATGTTCACTTTCCATTTAGGCTTTGGTACAATCATAAGTGTGACCTTTCCATTTTTTGTCCAGAATATTACTGTGATAATGAGGTGACATGAGTATTTCTTTCACCATTTCTGGGAGCAATATATTGAAGATGTAAAATGAGAATCGGGGGTACAAAGAGGTGTACCCTGTTTCTAGGAACATAGAGAAAAATCATGAATAGACCATACTGTGAATAAATAATATAACTTTTTTGAACTTTAAATAATGAATTGAACTGATATCTGAAAAATTAAAGGAAATCGTATATTGATATACAATCATTCATTCCAACCAGGTATATATGTAATGGACATATTTGTGTTTTGGTTTATCATGAAGAGTGTGTGAGTTTTGCTTCAAAATGATTATGGAAATTCAAAATAATGTGTTTGGAAAGAAGTCTCATGAAAAGACCAGTCAAGAAACACTGACAATACATGTGTTCTGAAGCAAGAAGTGGTGAAAGTTGAAACAAATGCTTATTAATTTGTGAACTTGTGGATGAAATGTATATCCTGTGATGTGCAAAAACTGAAGAAACAATAATGTACCAGTGTCGAATACAAATGAATGACAAATTACATATCATGTCCCATAGGAGTCTACTTGCATTGATGTTAGACTGGGTCAGTTACTGTAGAATAATTAGGATTTGTATGCACCATTCACTGAAGTTAGTTTTCAGTACTAGGAAACAAATATGTATTTCAGGTGGATGAATATTTCTGATTATAATCTTGTGAAAAGTGGATTATAAATCCGCATACATGAACATGAATGAATTTAGAGAGTGTATATTAGACGCATATATTTCATATTTTGAAAAATTTGGAGAGTATATCTATATCTATATCTATATCTATATCTATACACACACACACACACACACACACACACAAACACAAACAACTCACAGACATTAAAAATACCAATATAAATGCCAATCGAAATTCATCAGTAAATATGTATCATCCACAAATGCAAAAATATTTATTTTACTGAACATGAGTTAATGTATAATGTTGTTCTACTAGGACGCTCTCCTATAGGTTGAATTTTCATTTCCAACAGCATTTAGGAGGAGTGAACTCTTCTCACAATTTGTATCTGCCAAGACAGCCACCTCACAAAAATGTACGTGTGATACCTGGTAGGATTCTATATATGCATATAAATATACATGTGTGAATAGGCTACAGACAAGGGAAACATGAATTCACATATTTGTTAAGTTTAAAAACACATGGAGAATATTTCAATTAAAATTTGACTAGATTTATAACTCCTACCTTATATAATGCAAATGTCAAGTCCAACTATACAACATGTCTCCTCTGAAGTACTTGTATTTCTAATGTGTTGGGTTAATTTTCTCCATTATATTAGGATGAATAGTCTGAGTCTACTAGGTATGGGTTAGTGTCAGGGATTCAGTATTTCGAATGGAAAATTGGAAAATGAATCCAATGTGTATGTAAATATATGCTGCACAAATATCCTCCCGCTCTCATCCAGAACAATGCCTTGACATTACCTTCACCCCAAGTAAGACACAATTAGAGGAGAAGAGTTACAAAATCAGTGAATACATATCTGGAATGGAAAATGCTCAGGAGTTCACAACCTTGGAGGTGGTAGAGGAGTTTCCAAAACTAAGGGACAGGGTAAACACTCCACAAACATGGAGCTCTGCTGGCCTAAAAACTTTTTGAGAAACTGCCTCTGAGCTTCCACACTTGAAATATATGTTGTTTTCAGGAGATTTGGCTTCCTCTGTAGTGAGAACATCAAAGCTGCGTCTGCATCTATGTGACCTGGAGGACATGGTTTCTTATTTTCCAATGAACAAGATGAAGCAGTGCTGAATCCTCTCTTTGTAGGTAAATTGAGGCCACTGGGGACTAAGTGTCTCCCCGTGTGGACTGTGAAGCCATTTGGTCCTCCTCCACTTTTTGTGGTTTTTTTGCTGCTGCACTGTGAGTTTGGTATTTGTTTCACGAAATACTAGGAGCTAACCTGGGACACAGTGCTGGAGGGAGTTCTGTCACGTGTGGTGGGTCAGGGTCTGCAAGAGAATGCACCAACTAGGCTCCTATCTCTCACAGCTTGCCCCATTGCCCCCTTGTCCATATCAACCTGATTCTTAATTTTCCTCTGAAAACTCTCCATATAACAAGATGCCTTTACATACAAGGGTCTGCTGGCTGCACCATGTCAGTTACAAGCCATTTGGAATCCAATGGTAGATCCACATGGCCCTACCACGGATGTTTTATCAAACACCTCCCCACCACTGCTCTAGACCCACTACTCAGCAGGCTCCAACTTACTGGCATCTCTGTTCTACACCATTTTCATGAAACTCAGTAAATCAAGGCACTGTCTGGTATACTCATGATGAGCAACAGGACATCCAATGTTTCTCCAGTGCCACGTGGTCATAGGAATTTCAAAAATTTCATGGTATTTATCTAGCCATTTTTCAAGCATGAAGTTGGAGGCACTGTGGGTTTCAGTTCATTCAGGAAACATTAAATGGTGAGGAAGCTCATTTCAATGAAATCTCTGGAGAACTCTCACAGGAATGGCTTCCCAAAGAGTGGACAAAAGGTCACATTAGGCCAGGCACATTGAGGTCTACAATGTGAGGTCCATGTGTGTTTTGACTCTCAACTATGGCTGCCATTTCTTTAAGAATAAAATCATGTGATATCCTTGCTGAGATTCCCAGGCCTCTGTGGAAATCCACCCGGGGCCTAGGTCTCAGTTTCCAAGAGCGACTTTCATGCGTGGCCTCTTAAAATCTCAAAAAAATTCATGGCAATGCTTCTCTGAGTTCAGTTCCAAAAACCCAGTCTCTAAGGGGAATCACACCAGAGTTCAAGTCCACGTGGACCCTGTCATATTTTCCAATGCCACACAAATGACCAAAATTAAAACCAAAACACTCCCACATGGCCCTCATCTTATTCCGTATAGTCAATCATCTTAACCTCTGGCTGGAGGTTTCCATGAGGGGCGCAGCCCAAGACAGTGTCCAAAATCTGCTCGTTTGCCCCTCATTTGCCTAAAGTCAGGGTAGCCTGGACACCGTTTCTGTGAACCAGGAGTGAACAAATAAGCCTGCCGTTAATACTTCTGTGTTTCTCCAATTTGAGGCCTACTGATTTTAGGTATCGATTCTTTAGGTGATTTAGAGTCATGCGAAAACACAAGCACCTCTGCAGGGCTTTGAAGAACTCATTTGACCCAAAGAATCCCTATTCTCATTTGATGGAGTGCAGGAACCTAACAGAGGAAGGCAAGAGACTTCATCCACAATGAATGATATTTTTTGACATTTTGTTTTTGGAAGCTCACATGGGATCATTCTTAAGATCCATCAGGTGCTGAAAATCTAAGTCACAGCCACACACAGGTCCAAGAGGCTGAAAAAGACACATCTCTTTCCAAAGCAATTAAGCAAAGAGCCACAGGTGAGGCCCATTCATTTCCATTTGAAAACTGTTTTCTTCAGGCTTCACAAAGGGGTGGCCTGAGGCAAAGACCTTCCTGACATTCAGTGCAACACAACAATAAGTAAGCAAAAGGCCCAAAGCAGGGTTTCTGCACTGAGACTTTCCTGGTCACACTGATATCTGAGTTTTCTGAGATGCTCGAAATTCTCTTCAGCTATCCAGTACATGGCCATGTCACAGAGCTTGGAGGTGGTACATATTTTGCACACAAATCCATGAGCCTATTCTGGAGAGTGGCCAGAATTCAGGAAGAAAACAACAACTTAGAAAGATAGCAGGTGTTGCACATTGATAAGACAAGCTGCAGTCCATTCATATATTGGGCAGGATGAATTATGGGAAGATTTATACTAGACAGGACACATTCATTAATGCATTCTCTTTTCTAATGTCTACAACAACGGACACAGTGGGATACACAGAAACACTCGCCGTGTCAAATGACTTACTAGAAACTGTCCACTCCAAACCAAACAAACCACCTTTCCTATCTATTCTCAGAACATGAGACAAAACAACAAACCCACACCCACTCCCACAAAGGCACCTCCTTCCCCCAAGTAGGTCTGTGACTATCCGGAGTGTCCTCTGACTGGTGGGCCATACTATGTTCCCCCGAAATGGCCTGTCTTCTCTCAGATCTTGTTTCCTTGACCAACTCTGTGAAGATGTCAGGAAAAAGTGGTTAGCCACTACCTGTTTTCTCAGGAAAGGTCCATCTTCAGAGCTCTCCTGGCATTTGGCCATCCTCACATCATTAGGTACCAAGAAAACTGACTCTGTCCTTGGTAAATCCAAACAAGTGAGCCCACTGGGACTGGGACTGGGACTGCCTCTGGGTGCCTGGCTTCTTGGATACCAAGTTCAGAGAGTTCCATCACCATGGAAATGAGGTATGTCACATTCTTTGGAACTGAATGAGGTCACTGCCTTGGCAATCATTTTGTCCTAACATTTGCTTCCAAGGGTAACATAAGATGGACGTTGCCCCTACTTCCTGTGACACTTTCATAAGGTAGAATGTATATCAACCATTGGCACCCGGGAACAGCTCTCCACTCAGGCCTGGTTTGGTCCATCTTCTCTACAATAAGAAGAGAGAGATTCAGATTCAGACACATCCCTTCATCCTGACCAGGTTGTTTGCCATGGAAGATGACTTTTGCTCTCTCAGGTGCTTCATACCTGCCTACAACTTCTCCAGGTATCATTTGTGCATGGACATTTGAGGTTCTCATCAGGTGGAAGGTCCCCAACTTTCCTGTATTGTAAGAACCACTCTGTCCCTGCTCTTCTGTAAAATGATTGAGGGAACAGTGTATACTTGGGGTTAAAAACAGGTTTGATTTGGGTTACAAGTGATTCTGTGTGATGAATAATGGTATTGGGAACCTGCAATATTTACAAGAATATAGAGGTGAAATATAAGTAGGAAAACAGAAATCTAGGTATGATTTGAAGCCCAGAAGGGTTTTGCCCTTGATTGGGATACTTAGCTTTGAATGATGTTCTGCAAAGATGCCTCAGATAATTCGATATACAATGGCATAGGACCTTGTACAATAGATGATTGAATTTAGAAGAGAACATCCAGTCACAAAGGGATATTCAGTAGGATTAGGAAGATAGTCGGAGGTTTAGGAAGAAGAGTGAGTATAGGATTTGGACCAAAAGTTCTTTAGCAATAGACTTTCGGTTGTAGAGTGAATGTAAATGTCAGCACATATGAAGAGTCAGTCACTATGTTGAACAGGAGAAAATATGTAGAAAAGTAGATATCAATAGAAACATTACGAAATCAGGCAAAGTATAAAGTGAGTGATAGAATTAGACATTTTCAACAGGGTTGGGTTTGAATATATAAATTAGGAAAAAAACAAATATGTAGTCACCAATAGGATTGACAATTGACAGCATTAGGCAACCTGGACATGGATGTTTTTAGAAATCCATGTTCACTTTCCATTTAGGCTTTGGTACAATCATAAGTGTGACCTTTCCATTTTTTGTCCAGAATATTACTGTGATAATGAGGTGACATGAGTATTTCTTTCACCATTTCTGGGAGCAATATATTGAAGATGTAAAATGAGAATCGGGGGTACAAAGAGGTGTACCCTGTTTCTAGGAACATAGAGAAAAAGCATGAATAGACCATACTGTGAATAAATAATATAACTTTTTTGAACTTTAAATAATGAATTAATTGATATCTGAAAAATTAAAGGAAATCATATATTGATATACAATCATTCATTCCAACCAGGTATATATCTAATGGAAATATTAGTGTTTTGGTTTATTATGAAGAGTGTGTGAGTTTTGCTTCAAAATGATTATGGAAATTCAAAATAATGTGTTTGGAAAGAAGTCTCATGAAAAGACCAGTCAAGAAACCCTGACAATACATGTGTTCTGAAGCAAGATGATTAAAGTTGAAACAAATGCTTATTAATTTGTGAACTTGTGGATGAAATGTATATCCTGTGATGTGCAAAAACTGAAGAAACAATAATGTACCAGTGTTGAATACAAATGAATGACAAATTACATATCATGTCCCATAGGAGTCTACTTGCATTGATGTTAGACTGGGTCAGTTACTGTAGAATAATTAGGATTTGTATGCACCATTCACTGAAGTTAGTTTTCAGTACTAGGAAACAAATATGTATTTCAGGTGGATGAATATTTCTGATTATAATCTTGTGAAAAGTGGATTATAAATCCACATACATGAACATGAATGAATTTAGAGAGTGTATATTAGACGCATATATTTCATATTTTGAAAAATTTGGAGAGTATATCTATATCTATATCTATATCTATACACACACACACACACACACACACACAAACACAAACAACTCACAGACATTAAAAATACCAATATAAATGGCAATCGAAATTCATCAGTAAATATGTATCATCCACAAATGCAAAAATATTTATTTTACTGAACATGAGTTAATGTATAATGTTGTTGTACTAGGACGCTCTCCTATAGGTTGAATTTTCATTTCCAACAGCATTTACGAGGAGTGAACTCTTCTCACAATTTGTATCTGCCAAGACAGCCACCTCACAAAAATGTACGTGTGATACCTGGTAGGATTCTATATATGCATATAAATATACATGTGTGAATAGGCTACAGACAAGGGAAACATGAATTCACATATTTGTTAAGTTTAAAAACACATGGAGAATATTTCAATTAAAATTTGACTAGATTTATAACTCCTACCTTATATAATGCAAATGTCAAGTCCAACTATACAACATGTCTCCTCTGAAGTACTTGTATTTCTAATGTGTTGGGTTAATTTTCTCCATTATATTAGGATGAATAGTCTGAGTCTACTAGGTATGGGTTAGTGTCAGGGATTCAGTATTTCGAATGGAAAATTGGAAAATGAATCCAATGTGTATGTAAATATATGCTGTACAAATATCCTCCCGCTCTCATCCAGAACAATGCCTTGACATTACCTTCACCCCAAGTAAGACACAATTAGAGGAGAAGAGTTACAAAATCAGTGAATACATATCTGGAATGGAAAATGCTCAGGAGTTCACAACCTTAGAGGTGGTAGAGGAGTTTCCAAAACTAAGGGACAGGGTAAACACTCCACAAACATGGAGCTCTGCTGGCCTAAAAACTTTTTGAGAAACTGCCTCTGAGCTTCCACACTTGAAATATATGTTGTTTTCAGGAGATTTGGCTTCCTCTGTAGTGAGAACATCAAAGCTGGGTCTGCATCTATGTGACCTGAAGGACATGGTTTCTTATTTTCCAATGAACAAGATGAAGCAGTGCTGAATCCTCTCTTTGTAGGTAAACTGAGGCCACTGGGGACTAAGTGTCTCCCCGTGTGGACTGTGAAGCCATTTGGTCCTCCTCCACTTTTTGTGGTGTTTTTGCTGCTGCACTGTGAGTTTGGTATTTGTTTCACGAAATACTAGGAGCTAACCTGGGACACAGTGCTGGAGGGAGTTCTGTCACGTGTGGTGGGTCAGGGTCTGCAAGAGAATGCACCAACTAGGCTCCTATCTCTCACAGCTTGCCCCATTGCCCCCTTGTCCATATCAACCTGATTCTTAATTTTCCTCTGAAAACTCTCCATATAACAACATGCCTTTACATACAAGGGTCTGCTGGCTGCACCATGTCAGTTACAAGCCATTTGGAACCCAATGGTAGATCTACATGGCCCTACCACGGATGTTTTATCAAACACCTCCCCACCACTGCTCTAGACCCACTACTCAGCAGGCTCCAACTTACTGGCATCTCTGTTCTACACCATTTTCATGAAACTCAGTAAATCAAGGCACTGTCTGGTATACTCATGATGAGCAACAGGACATCCAATGATTCTCCAGTGCCACGTGGTCATAGGAATTTCAAAAATTTCATGGTATTTATCTAGCCATTTTTCAAGCATGAAGTTGGAGGCACTGTGGGTTTCAGTTCATTCAGGAAACATTAAATGGTGAGGAAGCTCATTTCAATGAAATCTCTGGAGAACTCTCACAGGCATGGCTTCCCAAAGAGTGGACAAAAGGTCACATTAGGCCAGGCACATTGAGGTCTACAATGTGAGGTCCATGTGTGTTTTGACTCTCAACTATGGCTGCCATTTCTTTAAGAATAAAATCATGTGATATCCTTGCTGAGATTCCCAGGCCTCTGTGGAAATCCACCCGGGGCCTAGGTCTCAGTTTCCAAGAGCGACTTTCATGCGTGGCCTCTTAAAATCTCAAAAAAATTCATGGCAATGCTTCTCTGAGTTCAGTTCCAAAAACCCAGTCTCTAAGGGGAATCACACCAGAGTTCAAGTCCACGTGGACCCAGTCATTTTTCCCAATGCCACACAAATGACCAAAATTAAAACCAAAACACTCCCACATGGCCCTCATCTTATTCCGTATAGTCAATCATCTTAACCTCTGGCTGGAGGTTTCCATGAGGGGCGCAGCCCAAGACAGTGTCCAAAATCTGCTCGTTTGCCCCTCATTTGCCTAAAGTCAGGGTAGCCTGGACACCGTTTCTGTGAACCAGGAGTGAACAAATAAGCCTGCCGTTAATACTACTGTGTTTCTCCAATTTGAGGCCTACTGATTTTAGGTATCGATTCTTTAGGTGATTTAGAGTCATGCGAAAACACAAGCACCTCTGCAGGGCTTTGAAGAACTCATTTGACCCAAAGAATCCCTATTCTCATTTGATGGAGTGCAGAAACCTAACAGAGGAAGGCAAGAGACTTCATCCACAATGAATGATATTTTTTGACATTTTGTTTTTGGAAGCTCACATGGGATCATTCTTAAGATCCATCAGGTGCTGAAAATCTAAGTCACAGCCACACACAGGTCCAAGAGGCTGAAAAAGACACATCTCTTTCCAAAGCAATTAAGCAAAGAGCCACAGGTGAGGCCCATTCATTTCCATTTGAAAACTGTTTTCTTCAGGCTTCACAAAGGGGTGGCCTGAGGCAAAGACCTTCCTGACATTCAGTGCAACACAACAATAAGTAAGCAAAAGGCCCAAAGCAGGGTTTCTGCACTGAGACTTTCCTGGTCACACTGATATCTGAGTTTTCTGAGATGCTCGAAATTCTCTTCAGCTATCCAGTACATGGCCATGTCACAGAGCTTGGAGGTGGTACATATTTTGCACACAAATCCATGAGCCTATTCTGGAGAGTGGCCAGAATTCAGGAGGAAAACAACAACTTAGAAAGATAGCAGGTGTTGCACATTGATAAGACAAGCTGCAGTCCATTCATATATTGGGCAGGATGAATTATGGGAAGATTTATACTAGACAGGACACATTCATTAATGCATTCTCTTTTCTAATGTCTACAACAACGGACACAGTGGGATACACAGAAACACTCGCCGTGTCAAATGACTTACTAGAAACTGTCCACTCCAAACCAAACAAACCACCTTTCCTATCTATTCTCAGAACATGAGACAAAACAACAAACCCACACCCACTCCCACAAAGGCACCTCCTTCCCCCAAGTAGGTCTGTGACTATCCGGAGTGTCCTCTGACTGGTGGGCCATACTATGTTCCCCCGAAATGGCCTGTCTTCTCTCAGATCTTGTTTCCTTGACCAACTCTGTGAAGATGTCAGGAAAAAGTGGTTAGCCACTACCTGTTTTCTCAGGAAAGGTCCATCTTCAGAGCTCTCCTGGCATTTGGCCATCCTCACATCATTAGGTACCAAGAAAACTGACTCTGTCCTTGGTAAATCCAAACAAGTGAGCCCACTGGGACTGGGACTGGGACTGCCTCTGGGTGCCTGGCTTCTTGGATACCAAGTTCAGAGAGTTCCATCACCATGGAAATGAGGTATGTCACATTCTTTGGAACTGAATGAGGTCACTGCCTTGGCAACCACTTTGTCCTAACATTTGCTTCCAAGCGTAACATAAGATGGAGGTTGCCCCTACTTCCTGTGACACTTTCATAAGGTAGAATGTATATCAACCATTGGCACCCGGGAACAGCTCTCCACTCAGGCCTGGTTTGGTCCATCTTCTCTACAATAAGAAGAGAGAGATTCAGATTCAGACACATCCCTTCATCCTGACCAGGTTGTTTGCCATGGAAGATGACTTTTGCTCTCTCAGGTGCTTCATACCTGCCTACAACTTCTCCAGGTATCATTTGTGCATGGACATTTGAGGTTCTCATCAGGTGGAAGGTCCCCAACTTTCCTGTATTGTAAGAACCACTCTGTCCCTGCTCTTCTGTAAAATGATTGAGGGAACAGTGTATACTTGGGGTTAAAAACAGGTTTGATTTGGGTTACGAGTGATTCTGTGTGATGAATAATGGTATTGGGAACCTGCAATATTTACAAGAATATAGAGGTGAAATATAAGTAGGAAAACAGAAATCTAGGTATGATTTGAAGCCCAGAAGGGTTTTGCCCTTGATTGGGATACTTAGCTTTGAATGATGTTCTGCAAAGATGCCTCAGATAATTCGATATACAATGGCATAGGACCTTGTACATTGGATGATTGAATTTAGAAGAGAACATCCAGTCAAAAAGGGATATTCAGTAGGATTAGGAAGATAGTCTGTAGGTTTAGGAAGAAGAGTGAGTATAGGATTTGGACCAAAAGTTCTTTAGCAATAGACTTTCGGTTGTTGAGTGAATGTAAATGTCAGCACATATGAAGAGTCAGTCACTATGTTGAACTGGGGAAAATATGTAGAAAAGCAGATATCAATAGAAACATTACGAAATCAGGCAAAGTATAAAGTGAGTGATAGAATTAGACATTTTCAACAGGGTTGGGTTTGAATATATAAATTAGGAAAAAAACAAATATGTAGTCACCAATAGGATTGACAATTGACAGCATTAGGCAACCTGGACATGGATGTTTTTAGAAATCCATGTTCACTTTCCATTTAGGCTTTGGTACAATCATAAGTGTGACCTTTCCATTTTTTGTCCAGAATATTACTGTGATAATGAGGTGACATGAGTATTTCTTTCACCATTTCTGGGAGCAATATATTGAAGATGTAAAATGAGAATCGGGGGTACAAAGAGGTGTACCCTGTTTCTAGGAACATAGAGAAAAAGCATGAATAGACCATACTGTGAATAAATAATATAACTTTTTTGAACTTTAAATAATGAATTAACTGATATCTGAAAAATTAAAGGAAATCGTATATTGATATACAATCATTCATTCCAACCTAATATATGTAATGGAAATATTTGTGTTTTGGTTTATCATGAAGAGTGTGTGAGTTTTGCTTCAAAATGATTATGGAAATTCAAAATAATGTGTTTGGAAAGAAGTCTCATGAAAAGACCATTCAAGAAACCCTGACAATACATGTGTTCTGAAGCAAGAAGTGGTGAAAGTTGAAACAAATGCTTATTAATTTGTGAACTTGTGGATGAAATGTATATCCTGTGATGTGCAAAAACTGAAGAAACAATAATGTACCAGTGTCGAATACAAATGAATGACAAATTACATATCATGTCCCATAGGAGTCTACTTGCATTGATGTTAGACTGGGTCAGTTACTGTAGAATAATTAGGATTTGTATGCACCATTCACTGAAGTTAGTTTTCAGTACTAGGAAACAAATATGTATTTCAGGTGGATGAATATTTCTGATTATAATCTTGTGAAAAGTGGATTATAAATCCACATACATGAACATGAATGAATTCAGAGAGTGTATATTAGACGCATATATTTCATATTTTGAAAAATTTGGAGAGTATATCTATATCTATATCTATATCTATATCTATACACACACACACACACACACACAAACACAAACAACTCACAGACATTAAAAATACCAATATAAATGCCAATCGAAATTCATCAGTAAATATGTATCATCCACAAATGCAAAAACATTTATTTAACTGAACATGAGTTAATGTATAATGTTGTTCTACTAGGACACTCTCCTATAGGTTGAATTTTCATTTCCAACAGCATTTAGGAGGAGTGAACTCTTCTCACAATTTGTATCTGCCAAGACAGCCACCTCACAAAAATGTACGTGTGATACCTGGTAGGATTCTATATATGCATATAAATATACATGTGTGAATAGGCTACAGACAAGGGAAACATGAATTCACATATTTGTTAAGTTTAAAAACACATGGAGAATATTTCAATTAAAATTTGACTAGATTTATAACTCCTACCTTATATAATGCAAATGTCAAGTCCAACTATACAACATGTCTCCTCTGAAGTACTTGTATTTCTAATGTGTTGGGTTAATTTTCTCCATTATATTAGGATGAATAGTCTGAGTCTACTAGGTATGGGTTAGTGTCAGGGATTCAGTATTTCGAATGGAAAATTGGAAAATGAATCCAATGTGTATGTAAATATATGCTGCACAAATATCCTCCCGCTCTCATCCAGAACAATGCCTTGACATTACCTTCACCCCAAGTAAGACACAATTAGAGGAGAAGAGTTACAAAATCAGTGAATACATATCTGGAATGGAAAATGCTCAGGAGTTCACAACCTTGGAGGTGGTAGAGGAGTTTCCAAAACTAAGGGACAGGGTAAACACTCCACAAACATGGAGCTCTGCTGGCCTAAAAACTTTTTGAGAAACTGCCTCTGAGCTTCCACACTTGAAATATATGTTGTTTTCAGGAGATTTGGCTTCCTCTGTAGTGAGAACATCAAAGCTGCGTCTGCATCTATGTGACCTGGAGGACATGGTTTCTTATTTTCCAATGAACAAGATGAAGCAGTGCTGAATCCTCTCTTTGTAGGTAAACTGAGGCCACTGGGGACTAAGTGTCTCCCCGTGTGGACTGTGAAGCCATTTGGTCCTCCTCCACTTTTTGTGGTGTTTTTGCTGCTGCACTGTGAGTTTGGTATTTGTTTCACGAAATACTAGGAGCTAACCTGGGACACAGTGCTGGAGGGAGTTCTGTCACGTGTGGTGGGTCAGGGTCTGCAAGAGAATGCACCAACTAGGCTCCTATCTCTCACAGCTTGCCCCATTGCCCCCTTGTCCATATCAACCTGATTCTTAATTTTCCTCTGAAAACTCTCCATATAACAAGATGCCTTTACATACAAGGGTCTGCTGGCTGCACCATGTCAGTTACAAGCCATTTGGAATCCAATGGTAGATCCACAGGGCCCTACCACGGATGTTTTATCAAACACCTCCCCACCACTGCTCTAGACCCACTACTCAGCAGGCTCCAACTTACTGGCATCTCTGTTCTACACCATTTTCATGAAACTCAGTAAATCAAGGCACTGTCTGGTATACTCATGATCAGCAACAGGACATCCAATGTTTCTCCAGTGCCACGTGGTCATAGGAATTTCAAAAATTTCATGGTATTTATCTAGCCATTTTTCAAGCATGAAGTTGGAGGCACTGTGGGTTTCAGTTCATTCAGCAAACATTAAATGGTGAGGAAGCTCATTTCAATGAAATCTCTGGAGAACTCTCACAGGCATGGCTTCCCAAAGAGTGGACAAAAGGTCACATGAGGCCAGGCCCATTGAGGTCTACAATGTGAGGTCCATGTGTGTTTTGACTCTCAACTATGGCTGCCATTTCTTTAAGAATAAAATCATGTGATATCCTTGGTGAGATTCCCAGGCCTCAGTGGAAATCCTCCCGTGGCCTAGGTCTCAGTTTCCAAGAGCGACTTTCATGCGTGGCCTCTTAAAATCTCAACAAAATTCATGGCAATGCTTCTCTGAGTTCAGTTCCAAAAACCCAGTCTCTAAGGGGAATCACACCAGATTTCAAGTTCACGTGGACCCAGTCATTTTTTCCAATGCCACACAAATGACCAAAATTAAAACCAAAACACTCCCACATGGCCCTCATCTTATTCCGTATAGTCAATCATCTTAACCTCTGGCTGGAGGTTTCCATGAGGGGCGCAGCCCAAGACAGTGTCCAAAATCTGCTCGTTTGCCCCTCATTTGCCTAAAGTCAGCGTAGCCTGGACACCGTTTCTGTGAACCAGGAGTGAACAAATAAGCCTGCCGTTAATACTTCTGTGTTTCTCCAATTTGAGGCCTACTGATTTTAGGTATCGATTCTTTAGGTGATTTAGAGTCATGCGAAAACACAAGCACCTCTGCAGGGCTTTGAAGAACTCATTTGACCCAAAGAATCCCTATTCTCATTTGATGGAGTGCAGGAACCTAACAGAGGAAGGCAAGAGACTTCATCCACAATGAATGATATTTTTTGACATTTTGTTTTTGGAAGCTCACATGGGATCATTCTTAAGATCCATCAGGTGCTGAAAATCTAAGTCACAGCCACACACAGGTCCAAGAGGCTGATAAAGACACATCTCTTTCCAAAGCAATTAAGCAAAGAGCCACAGGTGAGGCCCATTCATTTCCATTTGAAAACTGTTTTCTTCAGGCTTCACAAAGGGGTGGCCTGAGGCAAAGACCTTCCTGACATTCAGTGCAACACAACAATAAGTAAGCAAAAGGCCCAAAGCAGGGTTTCTGCACTGAGACTTTCCTGGTCACACTGATATCTGAGTTTTCTGAGATGCTCGCCATTCTCTTCAGCTATCCAGTACATGGCCATGTCACAGAGCTTGGAGGTGGTACATATTTTGGACACAAATCCATGAGCCTATTCTGGAGAGTGGCCAGAATTCAGGAAGAAAACAACAACTTAGAAAGATAGCAGGTGTTGCACATCGATAAGACAAGCTGCAGTCCATTCATATATTGGGCAGGATGAATTATGGGATGATTTATACTAGACAGGACACATCCATTAATGCATTCTCTTTTCTAATGTCTACAACAACGGACACAGTGGGATACACAGAAACAGAAACACTCGCCGTGTCAAATGACTTACTAGAAACTGTCCACTCCAAACCAAACAAACCGCCTTTCCTATCTATTCTCAGAACATGAGACAAAACAACAAACCCACACCCACTCCCACAAAGGCACCTCCTTGCCCCAAGTAGGTCTGTGACTAGCCGGAGTGTCCTCTGACTGGTGGGCCATACTATGTTCCCCCGAAATGGCCTGTCTTCTGTCAGATCTTGTTTCCTTGACCAACTCTGTGAAGATGTCAGGAAAAAGTGGTTAGCCACTACCTGTTTTCTCAGGAAAGGTCCATCTTCAGAGCTCTCCTGGCATTTGGCCATCCTCACATCATTAGGTACCAAGAAAACTGACTCTGTCCTTGGTAAATCCAAACAAGTGAGCCCACTGGGACTGGGACTGGGACTGCCTCTGGGTGCCTGGCTTCTTGGATACCAAGTTCAGAGAGTTCCTTCACCAAGGAAATGAGGTATGTCACATTCTTTGGAACTGAATGAGGTCACTGCCTTGGCAACCACTTTGTCCTAACATTTGCTTCCAAGGGTAACATAAGATGGAGGTTGCCCCTACTTCCTGTGACACTTTCATAAGGTAGAATGTATATCAACCATTGGCACCCGGGAACAGCTCTCCACTCAGGCCTGGTTTGGTCCATCTTCTCTACAATAAGAAGAGAGAGATTCAGATTCAGACACATCCCTTCATCCTGACCAGGTTGTTTGCCATGGAAGATGACTTTTGCTCTCTCAGGTGCTTCATACCTGCCTACAACTTCTCCAGGTATCATTTGTGCATGGACATTTGAGGTTCTCATCAGGTGGAAGGTCCCCAACTTTCCTGTATTGTAAGAACCACTCTGTCCCTGCTCTTCTGTAAAATGATTGAGGGAACAGTGTATACTTGGGGTTAAAAACAGGTTTGATTTGGGTTACGAGTGATTCTGTGTGATGAATAATGGTATTGGGAACCTGCAATATTTACAAGAATATAGAGGTGAAATATAAGTAGGAAAACAGAAATCTAGGTATGATTTGAAGCCCAGAAGGGTTTTGCCCTTGATTGGGATACTTAGCTTTGAATGATGTTCTGCAAAGATGCCTCAGATAATTCGATATACAATGGCATAGGACCTTGTACAATAGATGATTGAATTTAGAAGAGAACATCCAGTCAAAAAGGGATATTCAGTAGGATTAGGAAGATAGTCTGTAGGTTTAGGAAGAAGAGTGAGTATAGGATTTGGACCAAAAGTTCTTTAGCAATAGACTTTCGGTTGTAGAGTGAATGTAAATGTCAGCACATATGAAGAGTCAGTCACTATGTTGAACTAAGGAAAATATGTAGAAAAGCAGATATCAATAGAAACATTACGAAATCAGGCAAAGTATAAAGTGAGTGATAGAATTAGACATTTTCAACAGGGTTGAGTTTGAATATATAAATTAGGAAAAAAACAAATATGTAGTCACCAATAGGATTGACAATTGACAGCATTAGGCAACCTGGACATGGATGTTTTTAGAAATCCATGTTCACTTTCCATTTAGGCTTTGGTACAATCATAAGTGTGACCTTTCCATTTTTTGTCCAGAATATTACTGTGATAATGAGGTGACATGAGTATTTCTTTCACCATTTCTGGGAGCAATATATTGAAGATGTAAAATGAGAATCGGGGGTACAAAGAGGTGTACCCTGTTTCTATTAACATAGAGAAAAAGCATGAATAGACCATACTGTGAATAAATAATATAACTTTTTTGAACTTTAAATAATGAATTAACTGATATCTGAAAAATTAAAGGAAATCGTATATTGATATACAATCATTCATTCCAACCAGGTATATATCTAATGGAAATATTAGTGTTTTGGTTTATTATGAAGAGTGTGTGAGTTTTGCTTCAAAATGATTATGGAAATTCAAAATAATGTGTTTGGAAAGAAGTCTCATGAAAAGACCAGTCAAGAAACCCTGACAATACATGTGTTCTGAAGCAAGATGATTAAAGTTGAAACAAATGCTTATTAATTTGTGAACTTGTGGATGAAATGTATATCCTGTGATGTGCAAAAACTGAAGAAACAATAATGTACCAGTGTCGAATACAAATGAATGACAAATTACATATCATGTCCCATAGGAGTCTACTTGCATTGATGTTAGACTGGGTCAGTTACTGTAGAATAATTAGGATTTGTATGCACCATTCACTGAAGTTAGTTTTCAGTACTAGGAAACAAATATGTATTTCAGGTGGATGAATATTTCTGATTATAATCTTGTGAAAAGTGGATTATAAATCCACATACATGAACATGAATGAATTTAGAGTGTATATATTAGACACATATATTTCATATTTTGAAAAATTTGGAGAGTATGTCTATATCTATATCTATATCTATATCTATACACACACACACACACACACACACACACACAACACTCACAGACATTAAAAAGTACCAATATAAATGCCAATCGAAATTCATCAGTAAATATGTATCATCCACAAATGCAAAAATATTTATTTTACTGAACATGAGTTAATGTATAATGTTGTTCTACTAGGACTCTCTCCTATAGGTTGAATTTTCATTTCCAACAGTATTTAGGAGGAGTGAACTCTTCTCACAATTTGTATCTGCCAAGACATCCATCTCACAAAAATGTACGTGTGATACCTGGTAGGATTCTATATATGCATATAAATATACATGTGTGAATCGGCTACAGAAAAGGGAAACAAGAATTCACATATTTGTTAAGTTTAAAAACACATGGAGAATATTTCAATTACAATTTGACTAGATTTATAACTCCTACCTTATATAATGCAAATGTCAAGTCCAACTATACAACATGTCTCTGGAGAACCTTTGGATGTCCTGTTGTTTAGCATGAGTATACTAGACAGTGCCTTGATTGACTGTGTTTCATGAAAATGATCTAGAACAGACATGCCAGTAAGTTGGTGCCTGCTGAGTAGTGTGCCTAGAGCAGTGGTGTGTATGTGTGTCATAATACATCTCTGATGTGGCCATATGGATTTGCCATTTGCTTCCAAATGGCTTGTGACAGACATGGTGAGGCCAGCAGACACTAATATGTAAGGGCGTCTTGTTATATGGAGAGGTTTCATGGCAATGTTAATAATCAGGTTGCAATAGACAAGGGAAAAAGCTATGTGGGATAGAAGCCTGGTTGGTGCATTCTCCTGCAGACCCTGACCCACCACATGTGGCAGAACTCCATCCAGCACTGTGTCCCTTTTGAACTCCTTGTATTTCGTGAAGCAAATACCAAACTCCCAATGCAGGAGAAAGAAAAACCATGAAAAAGTGGAGGATGACCAAATGGCTTCACAGCCCAGATGGGGAGAGACTTAGCACGCACTGGTCACATTTTACTTAAAAGAGAGAATTCACCACTGCTGCCTCATGTTCATTAGAAAATAAGAAACCATGTCCTCCAGGTCACATAGAATCAGACCCAGCTTTGATGGTCTCACGACAAAGGAAGCTAAAGCTCCTGAAAACAACATATTTTTCAAGTGCCCAACCTCAGAGGCAGTTTATCAAGAAGTCCTTTAGGCCAGCAGAGCTCCATGTTTGTGGAGTTTTTAACCTGTCCCTTACTTATGGAAACTTCTCTACCACATCCAAGGTTGTGAACTCCTGAGCATTTTCCATTCCAGTTATATATTCACAGATTTTATAACTCTTCTCCACTAATTGTGTCTTACTTCGGGCGAAGGTAATGTCAAGGCATTGTTCTGGATGAGAGAGGGAAAATATTTGTGTAGCACATATTTGATAGACATTGGATTCTTTTTCCTATTTTCCATTCAAAATACTGAATCCCTGACACTAACACATACCCTACTAGACTCTGACTACTAATCCTAATATGATGGAGAAAAATAACCCAAATAGAACAGAAATACAAGCAGGTCAGAGGAGGCATGGTGTATTTTTGAACTTTTCTTTTGCATAATAAATGGTAGGTGTTATAAATCTAGTGAATTTTTATTTGGAATAGTTTTTCATGTGTTTTTAAAATTAACAAATATGTGAATCCCTGCCTCCCTTTCTCTGTAGCCAATACAGCACATGTATTTTTATATGTACATATAGAATCCTACCTGGTATCACACGTACATTTTGTGAGGTTGCTGACTCGGCAGATATAAATTGTGTGAAGAGACTACCCCTCTTAAACGCTGTTGGAACTAAAAATTCAACCTATGGGTGAGCTTCCTAGTACAACAACATTATACATAATTTCATGTTCAGTAAAGTATATATTTTTGCATCAGTAGATGTTATATATTTCATTATAAATTTCATTTGGCATATATTGCTACTTTTTTATGTTTCTCTGTGTGTTTTTTTGGTATATATATATATATATATATATATATATATATATACTCTCCTGATTTATCAAAACATGAAATATATGTGTCTTATATACACTCTCTACATTCATACATTCATTCATGTTCATGCATGAGGAAATATAATCAACTTTTCTCAAGATTATTATTGGAAATATTCATCCACCTGAAATACATATTTGTTTCCTTGTACTGACAACTCACTTCTGTGAATTGTGCATACAAATCCTAATAATTCTACAGTATCTGACCCAGTTTAACATCAATGCAAGTAGATTCCTATGGGACATGATGTGTATTTTGACGTTCATTTATATTCAACACTGCTACATTAATATTTCTGCAGTTTTTGCACATCATAGGATATATATTTCATCCACAAGTTCACAACTTTATAGGTATTTTTTCACTTTTAATCATTTCCTGCTTCAGAACACATGTATTCCTCCCGGTTTCTTGACTGGTCTTTTCATGAGACTTCTCTGCAAACACATTTTTTTTTAATTTCATAATCAGTTTTGAAGCAAAACTCACACACTTTTCATGATAAACCATAAATCTAATATCACCATTAGATGCATAACTGTTTGGAATGGATGATTGCATATCAATATTAGGTTTCCTCTATATTTTCAGAAATCAATTCAATCCATTATTTAAAGTTCGAACCAGTTATATTATTTATTCACAGTATGGTCTATTCATGCATTATCTCTATATTCATAGGAACAAGGTACACCTATTTGTACCCCCAATTAATTTATACGTCTTCAAAATATTGCTTTCCTACATATTTTACCCAGTTCATCATTGGGACTGACTCTTCACATGTGCTGACATTTACATTCACTCTCTACCTGAAACCCTATTGCTAAAGAACTTTTGGTCCAAATCCTATACTCACTCTTTTATCTAAACCCACCGACTATTTTCCTAATCCTACCGAATATCCCTTTTGGACTGGATGTTCTCTTCCACATTCAATCATCCAAATTAGAAGGTCCTATGCCATAGTATATTGATTTAACTGAGACAACTGTGCAGGACATAAATCAATGCTAAGTATCCCAATCAAGGGCCCAATGCCCTTCTGGGCTTCAAAACTTACCTAGATTTCTGTTTTCATACTTATATTTCACCTATATATTCTTATAAATATCGCAGGTTCCTAATACAAATATTCATTCCAGAGAATGATTCCTAACCCAAATTGAACATGTTATTAACCCTAACCATACACTTTTCCCTCAATCTAATTTTACAGAAGAGCAGGGACAGAGTTGGTCTTACAATACAGGAATATAGGCGATCTTCTAGCTGCTGAAAACCTAAAAGGTCCATGCTGAAATGATCCTTGGAGAAGATGTAGGCAGCTATGAAGCACATGAGAGCAAAAGTCATCTTCCATGGCAAACAACCTGGTCAGGTTGATGGGATGTGTCTGAATTAGCCTCTCTCTTCCTAATGTAGACAAGATGGACCAAACCATGCCTGTGTGGAGAGCTGTTCCCCGGTGCCTATGAACATATGAATGAGTCACAGCAAGTAGAGGCAGCCTCCATCTTTTGGGAACCATGTAAGCAACTGTTAAAACAAAGTGGTTTCCAAGGCAGTGACTTCATTCAGATCTTGAAGAAAGTGACATCACCTTACAGTTTTGGTAATGAAAGTCTGTGATCTTGGGATCCAGGAAACCAGGCACACAGAGTCAAACCCACTCCATGTCCCAGTGGGCTAACTTGTTTGGATTTAACAAGACAGAGTTACTCTTTCTTTGTACCTACTGATGTGAGGACAGCCAAATGCCTGGAAACTATGAAGACTGGCCTTTCCAGAGAAAGCAGGTAGTTTCTCACCATGGGCTCCTGACAACTTCACAGAGTTGGCCAAAGAGACCAGATTGGAGACAGGACACGCCATTTTGGGGGAACATAGTATGGCCCACAAGTCAGAGGACACTCCGGATAGTCACAGACCTACTTGGGGAAAGGAGGTGACTTTTTGGGTGTGAGTGTGAGTTTGTGGTTTTGTCTCATGTTCTGAGAATAGTTAGGAAAGCTGGTTTGTTTGTTATGAAGTGGACTGTGTCTAGTAAGTCCTTTGACAAGGTGAGTGTTTCTGTGTCTATATATCATACTGTGTCCGTGATTGTAGACATTAGAAAAGAGAATGCATCAATGGATGTGTCCTGTCTACGAGAAAGCTTCAAAGCATTCATCCTGTGCAATTTATGAATGGACTGCAGCTTGCCGTATGGATGGGCAACTCCTGCCATCTTTCTAAATTCCTGTTTTCTTCCTGAATTCTGGACACTCTCCAGAATACGCTCATGATTTTGTGTCCAAGATATGTACCACCTCCATCTCTGTGACATGGCCATGTACTGGATAGCTGATGGGAATGGTGAGTATCTCAGAAAACTCAGATATCAGTATGCCCAAGAAAGTCTCAGTGGAGAAACCCTGCTTTGGGCCTTTTGCTTACCTATTCTGTTGCCCTGAATGTCAGGAAGGTCTTTGCCTCAGGCCACACTTTGTGAAGCCTGCAGAAAATAGTTTTCAAATGGAAAAGAATGGTCATTACCTGTGCCTCTTTGCTTAATTGCTTTGGAAATGGATGTTTCTGAATCAGCCTCTCAGCCCTATGTGAGGCTGTGGCTTAGATTCACAGCACATGATGGGTCTAAAGAAAAATCCCATGTGTGCATCCCAAACCAAAATGGACAAAAGAGCTGTCAGAGTAGTTCTTACAATACAGGAAAGTTGGGGACCTTCCACCTGATGAGAACCTCAAACGTCCATGCACAAATGATACCTGGAGAAGTTGTAGGCAGGTATGAAGCACCTGAGAGAGCAAAAGTCATCTTCCATGGCAAACAACCTGGTCAGGATGAAGGGATGTGTCTGAATCTGAATCTCTCTCTTCTTATTGTAGAGAAGATGGACCAAACCAGGCCTGAGTGGAGAGCTGTTCCCGGGTGCCAATGGTTGATATACATTCTACCTTATGAAAGTGTCACAGGAAGTAGGGGCAACCTCCATCTTATGTTACCCTTGGAAGCAAATGTTAGGACAAAATGGTTGCCAAGGCAGTGACCTCATTCAGTTCCAAAGAATGTGACATACCTCATTTCCTTGGTGATGGAACTCTCTGAACTTGGTATCCAAGAAGCCAGGCACCCAGAGGCAGTCCCAGTCCCAGTCCCAGTGGGCTCACTTGTTTGGATTTACCAAGGACAGAGTCAGTTTTCTTGGTACCTAATGATGTGAGGATGGCCAAATGCCAGGAGAGCTCTGAAGATGGACCTTTCCTGAGAAAACAGGCAGTGGCTAACCACTTTTTCCTGACATCTTCACAGAGTTGGTCAAGGAAAGAAGGTCTGAGAGAAGACAGGCCATTTCGGGGGAACATAGTATGGCCCACCAGTCAGAGGACACTCCGGCTAGTCACAGACCTACTTGGGGCAAGGAGGTGCCTTTGTGGGAGTGGGTGTGGGTTTGTTGTTTTGTCTCATGTTCTGAGAATAGATAGGAAAGGCGGTTTGTTTGGTTTGGAGTGGACAGTTTCTAGTAAGTCATTTGACACGGCGAGTGTTTCTGTTTCTGTGTATCCCACTGTGTCTGTTGTTGTAGACATTAGAAAAGAGAATGCATTAATGGATGTGTCCTGTCTAGTATAAATCTTCCCATAATTCATCCTGCCCAATATATGAATGGACTGCAGCTTGTCTTATCGATGTGCAACACCTGCTATCTTTCTAAGTTGTTGTTTTCTTCCTGAATTCTGGCCACTCTCCAGAATAGGCTCATGGATTTGTGTCCAAAATATGTACCACCGCCAAGCTCTGTGACATGGCCATGTACTGGATAGCTGAAGAGAATGGCGAGCATCTCAGAAAACTCAGATATCAGTGTGACCAGAAAAATCTCAGTGCAGAAACCCTGCTTTGGGCCTTTTGCTTACTTATTGTTGTGTTGCACTGAATGTCAGGAAGGTCTTTGCCTCAGGCCACCCCTTTGTGAAGCCTGAAGAAAACAGTTTTCAAATGGAAATGAATGGGCCTCACCTGTGGCTCTTTGCTTAATTGCTTTGGAAAGAGATGTGTCTTTATCAGCCTTTGGACCTGTGTGTGGCTGTGACTTAGATTCTCAGCACCTGAGGGATCTTAAGAATGATCCCATGTGAGCTTCCAAAACCAAAATGGCAAAAAATATCATTCATTGTGGATGAAGTCTCTTGCCTTCCTCTGTTAGGTTCCTGCACTCCATCAAATGAGAATAGGGATTCTTTGGGTCAAATGAGTTCTTCAAAGCCCTGCAGAGGTGCTTGTGTTTTCGCATGACTCTAAATCACCTAAAGAATTGATACCTAAAATCAGTAGGCCTGAAATTGGAGAAACAAAGAAGTATTGAAGGCAGGCTTATTTGTTCACTCCTGGTTCACAGAAACGGTGTCCAGGCTACCCTGACTTTAGGCAAATGAGGGGCAAAGGAGCTGATTTTGGACACTGTCTTGAGCTCCGCCCCTCATGGAAACCTCCAGCCAGAGGTTAAGATGATTGACTATATGGAATAAGATGAGGGCCATGTGGGAGTGTTTTGGTTTTGATTTTGGTCATTTGTGTGGCATTGGAAAAAATGACTGGGTACACGTGGTGTTGAACTCTGGTGTGATTCCCCTTAGAGACTGGGTTTTGGAACTGAACTCAGAGAAGCATTGCCATGAATTTTGTTGGGATTTTAAGAGGCCACGCATGAAAGTCGCTCTTGGAAACTGAGACCTAGGCCCCGGGTGGATTTCAACAGAGGACTGGAAATCTCAGCAAGGATATCACATGATTTTATTCTTAAAGAAATGGCAGCCATAGTTGAGAGTCAAAACACACATGGACCTCACATTGTAGACCTCAATGGGCCTGGCCTAATGTGACCGTTTGTCCACTCTTTGGGAAGCTGTGCCTGTGACAGTTCTCCAGAGATTTCATTGAAATGAGCTTCCTCACCATTTAATGTTTGCTGAATGAACTGAAATCCACAGTGCCTCCAACTTCATGCTTGAAAAATGGCTAGAAAAATACCATGAAATTTTGGAAATTCCTATGACCACGTGGCACTGGAGAAACATTGGATGTCCTGTTGCTGATCATGATTATACCAGACAGTGCCTTGACTTACTGAGTTTCATGAAAATGGTGTAGAACAGAGATGCCAGTAAGTTGGAGCCTGCTGAGTAGTGGGTCTAGAGCAGTGGTGGGGAGGTGTTTGATAAAACATCCGTGGTAGGGCCATGTGGATCTACCATTGGATTCCAAATGGCTTGTAACTGACATGGTGCAGCCAGCAGACCCTTGTATGTAAAGGCATGTTGTTATATGGAGAGTTTTCAGAGGAAAATTAAGAATCAGGTTGATATGGACAAGGGGGCAATGGGGCAAGCTGTGAGAGATAGGAGCCTAGTTGGTGCATTCTCTTGCAGACCCTGACCCACCACACGTGACAGAACTCCCTCCAGCACTGTGTCCCAGTTTAGCTCCTAGTATTTCGTGAAACAAATACCAAACTCACAGTGCAGCAGCAAAAACACCACAAAAAGTGGAAGAGGACCAAATGGCTTCACAGTCCACACGGGGAGACACTTAGTCCCCAGTGGCCTCAGTTTACCTACAAAGAGAGGATTCAGCACTGCTTCATCTAGTTCATTGGAAATAAGAAACCATGTCCTCCAGGTCACATAGATGCAGACCCAGCTTTGATGGTTTCACTACAAATAAAGCTAAAGCTCCTGACAACAACATATATTTCAAGTGCCCAACCTCAGAGGCAGATTCTCAAAAAGTCTTTTGGCCAGCAGAGCTCCATGTTTGTGGAGTGTTTACCCTGTCTCTTACTTTTGGAAACTCCTCTACCACCTCCAAAGATGTGAAATCTGGAGCATTTTCCATTCTAGATATGTATTCACAGATTTTCTAACTCTTCTCCTCTAATTGTGTCTTACTTGGGGCGAAGGTAATGTCAAGGCATTGTTCTGGAGGAGAGTGGGAAGATTTTTCCGTAGCATATATTTGCATACACATTGGATTCAGTGTCCTATTTTTAATTCAAAATACTGAATACCTGACTCTAACCCATACCCTACCAGACTCTGACTACTAATCCTCATATGATGGAGAAAAATAACCCATAAAGAATAGAAATACAAGCACTTCAGAGTAGGCATGGTGTATAGATGGACTTGCCTTTTGCATGATACAGAGTTGGAGTTATAAATCTAGTCAATTGTTTGTTGAAATAGTTGTCCTTGTATTTTTAAGGTTAACAAATATGTGAATTCCTGTTTCCCTTTCTCTGTATACTTATATGCACATATAGATTCCTATCTAGTACCACACGTACATTCTTGTGAGGTGGCTGACTTGGCAGATACAAATTGTTAGAAGAGATCACTCCTACTAAACCCTGTTGGAACTGAATATTCAACCTATGGGTGATCTTGCTAGTTGAACAGCATTATACATAAATCCATGTTCAGTAAAATGAATATTTTTAGATCTGTTGATGGTATATATTTTATAATGAATTTTGATTGACATATATATTGCTACTTTTTTGTCTGTGTGTTTGTTTTATGTATATGTATATATATGTATATATATATATATATATATATATATATACACTCTCCAGATTTCTCAAAATATGAAATATATGTGTCTTATATTCACTCCCTAAATTCATTCATGTTCATGTATGTGGATTTATAATCAACTTTTCACAAGATTATTCTCAAAATATTCATCCACCTGAAATTTGCCCAATGCTCTCAAATGTCAATCCTATTTGTGACTACATATTTGTATCTTCCTAAGATTATATATTTAAACTCAACCCTGTTCAAAATGTCTAATCCTATCACACACTTTATACTCTGCCTGATTTTGTAATGTCTCTATTGATATATGCTTTCCTACATATTTTCCCCACTTCATCATTGTGACTGACTCTTCACTTGTGCTGACATTTACATTCACTCTCTAATCGAAATCCTATTGCTAAGAAACTTTTGTTCCAAATCTTATACTCACCCTTCTTCCTAAACTTACTGACTATCTTCCTAATGCTACTGACTATCCCTTTTTGACTGGATGTTCTCTTCTACATTCAATCATCCAAGTAAACGTGGTGCGAGCTTCAGAGGATGAGACCACCAACAGGTTATCTCATGCAACATCAAAGGGTTTATTGGGTGTCCAGAATGCTGGGGTTCAGAGCTCACCTGAATAGTGCAGATAGCCCTGAGAATAGCTGAAGTAGAGCTTATATACTTTCCCTGGAGAGAGAAGGGAGGGAATTGTATTGATGTGTCAGGGCGAGTGGGCGGTTTGCATGCAACTGGGAGAGGGAGTACATTCTGCAATTTGGCAGCTGGGGATAGAACATTCTGGGAACAAGTTTTGCAAACATTTCTCAAGATTTCAACAGTGTTCTGTTAAGCATACAGAAAAACAAGATGTGACAAGTAACTATTTTATTAATATTTCATTCCCCACTTCTTCTTCTGGCTAATTTTAATCATAAAAATGATCATTGGAGGGTGTCACATTCAATGTCTGCTAGTGGGGTATTACCATAAGTTTAACTCCTCCAATTTGAGCCTGGAGAAAAGACATTACACGGTTGAGCAAACAGGGTTTTATAGTTAGCAATAATATGAGGATTATTATTGGACCGGCCAGGGTTGATAAAAACGTAGTTAACCAGGGGGACTGTGTGAACCAAGACTCAAGCCACCCTTTTGGGCCCTCTCTCACTTGTTGATGCTCTTCAAGGTGTCTTTTAAATTTACTCATAGATTTTATTACAACTCCAGTATAGTCAGCATAAAAACAACATTCTTCCCTCAATGCAGCACAAAGGCCCCCTTCTCTAATGAAGAGGAGGTCCAACCCTCAACTGTTCTATAAAACAACTTCAGAGAGAGAGGTTAAAGTTTCATGCAAAGCCCTGAAGGAGGTTTCTAATATCTTACTTTTGCTCTATTGCTGCTTCTAATTGGGTCATCTTTTGTGTCCCATGGACAATGCCACTGGTTCCTCTGCCCACCCGTGCAGCAACTCCTATTCCTAATAGGATGGCTAAAGTGAGGGATATATGTTCCCAGTGGAACCGGTTGTATGCCTCCCCTATTTGATCTTCAAATGAACCTGCGTCATGATAGAGCACTCTGGGAAACATCTGCACCATTACACAATTTATCACATATCTTGATCATTTCATGAAAACATAAACGATGTTTAAGTATATAGAATTATGCTGTTGTAGGCACTGACAAAGCAAGGCACCTAAGATAGCACTCAAGAGAAGGAAACAGTCCTATTTGGTTGCAACCGGATTCAGAGGGCATTGCTTCTATTGTAATCAATTAATCCCCTGAAACTCAAGTTTAGGTAGTTTCAGAATTTTGTACCCAACATATAAGGGATGGAGCTCAGAAGTTCACAGTCTTCAGAAGTTTAAAAAAGCAGTATTTGTTTCTGTTTTTCCTTCTGTTCTGGGCATGTTAACTTTTCAAGGACACCTGGGAGGAGGAGAGCTTTTTCTTCCCTTTCTTATTTTCCCCCTGCAAGCTGTTACCATGGAGCCCGGTTGGTAATTTCTTTATCTTATAAATGTAGCCATCTCTGTGAAGCCCCAGCTGAAGGCCAGAGGACTTGTTCACATATTTTGTGAAAAACTAGTTAGGGGTTGTCTAGCTTAGAAGTACTGAGATTTTTAGCCAGTGGCCAAGTAGAACAGGGCAATACGAAAGACAAAGTTTATCTACATTAAAGTCTTTATTGGGACTGTTTGGCTGAAAGTTGAAAACTCAGCCATGGTGAAGACTTCTGAAGAAGGTCATTTAAGACTTTCTGTGGGCCTGGTACAGAGGGGGAAAGACGGGGAAGGTGGGGCTGAGAGCACCTCCGAGGATCTGAGAATGAGGGAAAAGAGAGATGTAAAAGAATAATGCGAAAGGGTATTTGGAATTTCCTAGCAGCAAACTTGAGCAGTAGATCAGGTAGAGCAGAGTGAAAGACGGGAGTGAGGATCCCAAAATCCTGTGAGGGACTTTAAATTTTAGTAACCTGTTTTCAGTGATGACAAAGCAACTTTAAAGGCCAATTATATTACATCTTGGATAAGGGTCTCAGGGCTCTCCTCAGCTCGTTTGAGCATTGGGTTAGCTGGTAAGAGGACCTGGTGGGACCCGGTGAGGGCACTGACAGCAGATGAGAGGAATGAGTCGGTGGAGCGGTACCTATGTACCTGCTACCTCAGCAAGGGGCCGATGGTCTGAGAACTGGTGGAGCTTTGGGTTTCTGATCTAGTTATTGCAGGGGAGAAATCAAGTTGCTGAGATGGGAGTGACATCAGAGGGTCTGGAGCAGAAGGCTGAGGATAATGATCGATTGGAGAAGCATAGTTCAGGATGTGAGTGAGGGAGGGAAAAGGGTTCCACATAGGGGAATTTCCTTTCACTCTTTTGAGCACTTGCAGAAGTCAAAAAGGTCACGCAAAATTTGAGGATCTAGAGACCCCTCTGGGTGCCATAGTTTTTGGTTGTCTAATTGGTAATGTGGCCAATGCTGTGTACTGAATTTGATGAAGAATTGGGGTTCCATCAGGCAGCCCCTGTATGCACACATTCCCATGACATACAGAAAAAGTCGGCTTTTCCCCCACACAGCCATTACTCTTTGTGGTTTTGATAGTCTGCCAGGCAAACTTAGTAATCTAGACTAGCCAACCTGCATCTGGCTCGCGTGTCCCTACATCCATAATGTTTGTTTCCATTATCTATGGTACAGAAGGGATTTAATGGTATTTTAGTGGGATCCTCTTCATCAGGGATATCACAATAGGAAATACCTATAGCCAGCTAACAAATGTCTGGGTGGAGAGATGGCCACCAGGTCCCTAAGGGGGCTGTATGCGAGATAGACCATACTTCTTTTCCAGTAGGATTTGTGATCAGCCATCACTGCTTAATGGGCTGATGAGGGTTAGGACTACTTGTAGCCAAGGGGAGAGTATATAACCTTATTCACATTGCCAATACACAATTTGAAACTGTTACCAGTCTTTTTCAGTTTCCAGAAAGATTCTGTATAGGCAGCAGGCTTGAGATGAGAGGTATGGATCCAGGAAGTGATTCTGTTTACGTTTACCACTGTAGGTGTTATAATAGCACCTGGTATGGTCCTTTTCAGCGGGGTACTAGGGATGACACCTGATATCATCTTACATAGATGAAATCTCTTACTTGAAATGGATGTGGAATCCCCTGGTTCCCAGTTGGGTAGGCAGTGGCCAGCTGTTTTCACAGGTATTACTGAGTTCTTTCAAGATCTTTAAGTCTGTCAAGCAAGGGGGTGTGGAAAGGATCTTTAGGTCTTACAGTTGGGCTTAGGTCCCCTACTGGAGGAGGGCCACCATAAAGAATTTCACATGTGGTAAGGTTACTCAAAGAAACAAAGGGATTTTTTCTTGCATGAAACATTGCATAAGGCAGGAGCATAGTCCAATCTTATGCTGGTCTCTAAGCTTAATTTCGTTAAGGTCTCTTTAATGGTTCTATTCATTCTTTCTACTTGCCTTGAACTCTGTGGTCTATAAGCACAATTTAACTTCCAATTAATCCCCAGGTTCCTGGCTAACCCCTGACTTACCTGGGTCATGAACATCGGTACATTGTCAGATCCTATTACCGGCTTAGCTTCCTCCAATGGTAGAGAGGCTTAGTCAGCAGCAGCGGAATCACTTAGAGTGTGTTGTGTGTTAGGGGACGAGGGCAGGGGATAAGGAGGGGGAGAAGAGTCCAGTAGAGTCAAATCTGTGACTCAGGGAGAACAGAGGGTGGAGGAGGAGGAGGTTGAGAGGGTTTGAGAGATCATGGGGGAAGGAGTAGGAGCAGAGGTAGGGGCAAGGAAAGGCTTCACCCATGGAGGAGGAGATTTGCAGAGGTCCTGCCAAGTTAAGATATATGGCTGTTGATCCGGATGGCTATGTGGCGCTGGCTGAAAGACAATACCTCTGACTTTTTAAATTAGTGGGAAGTAGAAAGATCCTTCTAGGGGCCATACGACTCCAAAGATGGGCCATTCTGAGGCACAGAGATTCTGCCAGGTCCAGCGTTTTACTAAAAAAAGAAAGATTCTGAGCCCTTAAGCGGACTTTGGTCCAGTGATCAAGGGTCAGGGACAGAGGCATTGACGTGCTCTGTTCCATCATGAAAGTTCCACAAACAGTAAAAGCAAGGACACACGACACAGATAAGACAAGACCATAAAGATAGGCAAAGAACGTCCAACACTGAGACCAGGAATGAGTAGCCGGCAAAACCCAATGGTATGGCAATAACGAATCTAAAAAAATATATCACTGAGTCGAGAAGACTATTGTTCCTTGATTTCCCGAGTTCTCTGCGGGGTCCTCCAGAGAGGTGCCCTTTGTCTCTGTGACATGTCTCTCATCCACCGTCGGAGAGAGCCCAGGCTCTTCATCGCCAGCAATTTTGCCAAGCCCTAACAAGAAACCTGAAACCAGAAAGAGGCGCCTTACTTGCTCCGAGAGGAGCCCGTTGGGGTCTCTCGTCTGCCACTGCTGGAACTCAGTGGAACCTCATTATGTAAAGGTCAGGCGAGTGTCAGAGGAAGATACTACCAAGAGACTGTCTCATGCAACAGCAAAGGGTTTATTTGTGGTCCAGCATGCTGGAGCTCAGAGCTAAATTAAATAGAGCAGAGACCTCTGAGAACAGCTTAAGCAGAGCTTATATACTTTCCTTGGAGAGGGAAGAGAGGGAAGTTTAGTGATGGGTAAGGGCGAGTGTGCGGTTTGCATGACACCGAGTGAGGGAGTACATTCTGCAGTTCGGCTGTTGGGAACAGTACATTCTAGAACAAGATTAGCAAACATTTCTCAAGATTTCAACAGTGTTTTGTTAAGCATACAGAAAAACAGGAAGTGACAAGTACCTATTTTATTAATTTTATTAACCTTTCACTACCGACTATGCCTTTTTGACTTGATGTTCCTTCTACATTAATTCATGCAACGTATAAGGTGCTATGCCATTGTATATCGATTTATCTGAGACAACTCTGCAGAACGTAATTCAACACCACGTATCCCTATCAAGGGCCCAATGCCCTTCTGGGCTTCAAATCAGACTTAAATTTCTTTTTTCATACATATATTTCACCTATATATATTCTTCTACACATAGAAAGTTCCCAATACGATCATTCATCCAGCAAAATGATTTCTAACCCAAATCGAGCATGTTTTTAACCATAACCGGACACTGTTCCCTCAATCTAACTTTACAGAAGAGCAGGGAAGGAGTTGATATTACAATACAGAAATGTAGAAAAACGTCCACCTGCTGAGAACCTCAAAGGTCCATGCAGAAATGATCCCTGGAGAAGATGTAGGAAGCAATAAAGGACCTGAGAGACCAAAAGTCATCTTCCATGGCAAACAACCCGGTCAGGATAAAAGGTTGTGTCTGAATCAGATTTTTTTTTAATGTAGAGATCATGGACCAAACCAGGCCTGTGTGGAGATCTATTCCTGGGTGCCTTTGGTTGATATACCATTCTAACTTGTGAAAATGTCACAGGAAGTAGGGGCGGCCTCAATCTCTTGGGACCCTTGGAAGCAACAGTTAGGACAAAGTGGCTGCCAAGACAGTGCCCTCATTCAGTTCAGGAAGGAAGTGACCTCACCTCACTTTCTTGGTGATGGAACTCTCTGAACGTGGGATCCAGGAAGCCAGGCACACAGAGCCAGTCCCAGTCCCAGTCCCAGTGGTCTCACTTGTTTGGATTTACCAAGGACAGGGTCAGTATTTTTTGGTACCTACAGATGTGAGGAAGGCCAAATGCCAGGAAAGCTCGGATGCAGGGCTTTTCATGAGAAATCAGGTAGTAGCTCACCGTTGGCTCCTAAGAAGTTCACAGAGTTGGCCAAGGAGACAAGATCTGAGATAGGAAAGGCCATTTTGGGGGAACATATTATGGCCCACAAGTCAGAGGACACTCTGGATAGTAACAGACCTACTTAGGGGAAGGAGGTGCCTTTGTGGGTGTGGTTGTGGGTTTGTGGTTTTGTCTCATTTTCTGAGAATAGGTAGGACAGTCGGTTTGTTTCATTTGAAGTGGACTGTTTCTAGTAAGTTTTTTCACAGGGCGAGTGTTTCTATGTCTGTGTATTCCACTGTTTCCGTGGTTCTAGACATTAGAAAAGAGAATCCATCAATGGATGTGTCGTGTCTAGTAGAAATCTTCTCAGCATTCATATTGCCCCGTTTATGAATGGACTGTAGCTTGCCTTATCGATGAGCAACACCTGCTACCTTCCTAAGTTTCTATTTTCGTCCTGAATTCCGGCCAATCTCAAGAATAGGCCCATGGTTTTGTGTCCAAGATATGTACCACCTCCAAGCTCTGTGACATGGCCATGTACTGGATAGCTGTAGGGGATGGCGAGCATCTCAGAAAACTCAGATATCAGTGTGACCAGGAAAGTCTCAGAGGAGAAACCCTGCTTTCGGCCTTTTGCTTACCTATTGTTCTGGTGCCCTGAATGTCAGGAAGGTCTTTGCCTCAGGCCACCCCTTTGTGAAGCCTGAAGAAAACAGTTTTCAAATGGAAATGAATGGGCATACCTGTGGCACTTTCCTTAATTGCTTTGGAAAGGGATGTGTCTGAATCAGGCCCTTGGCCCTGTGTGTGGCTGTCGCTTAGATTCTCAGCACCTGATGGATCTAAAGAAAGTTACCATGTGTGCATCCAAAAGAAAATTCGCCAAAAGAGCAATTATTGGGATGAAGTCTCTCGACTTCCTCTGTAAGGTTCCTGACTTCCATCAAGTGAGAATGGGATCCTTTGGGTCAAAAGAGTTCTACAAAACCTGCAGAGGCTAGCCCATTGTACTTGGGTTTTCTCATGACTAAAATTCACATAAAGAATCTAAACCCCACAGACAGTAGTCCTCAAATTGGAGCGGTATTAATGGCAGGCCTATTTGATCACTTTTGGTTCACAGGATGGGTGTCCAGGCCACCTTGACTTTAGGCAAATGAGGGGCAAAGGAGCTTATTTGGGACACTGTCTTGGTCTGCACCCCTCATGGAAACCTCCAGCCAGATTATGATGAGTGTCTATATGAAAGAAGATGAGGGCCATATGGGAGGGTTCTTGTTTTAATTGTGGTAATTTGTGTGGTAGTTGGAAGAGATGACTGGGTCCACCAGGGCTTGAACTCTGGTGTGATTCCCCTTAGAGACTGAGTTCTGGAACTGACCTCAGAGAAGTATTGCCATGAATATTGTTGGGATTTTAGGAGACCACGCATGAGAATCGCTTTTGGAAACTGAGATCTAGGCCCAGGATGGCTTTCCACAGTGCTCAGGGATTCTGAGCCAGGATATCACATGATTTAATTCTTAAAGACTTGGTAGCCATAGTTGAGAGTCCAAACACACATGGACCTCACATTGTATACCTCAATGGGCCTGGATTCATGTGTCCTTTTGGCCACTCTTTGGGAAGGCTTGCCTGTGAGTGTTCTCCAGAGCTTTCATTGAAATGAGCTTCCTCACCATTTAATGGTTCCTGAATTAAATGAAACCCACAGTGCCTCCAACTTCATCCTTGAAAAATGACTAGATTAATACCATGAAATTTTTAAAATCCCCATGACCAGGTGGCACTGGATAACCTTAAGATATCCTGTTGCTGATCATGAGTATAACAAACAGTGCCTTGATTGACTGAGTTTCGTGAAAATGGTGTAGAACAGAGATGCCAGTAAGTTGGAGCCTGCTGGGTAGTGGGCGTAGAGCAGTTGACTATAGGTGTGTAAATAAATATTTTTGGTAGGACCACCTGGATCTTCCATTGGCTTCCAAATCTTGCGACTGACATGGTGCAGGCAGCAGACCTTTATATGTAAAGGCATCTTGTTATATGTAGAGGTTTCAGGGCAATGTTCAGAATCAGGTTGCTATAGTCAAGGGGAAAGCTATGTGGGATAGAAGCCTGGTTCGTACATTCTCTTGCCGACCCTGACCAACCACACATGACAGAACTCCCTCCAGCATTGTGTCCCAGTTGAACATATTGTATTTCGTGAAGCAAATACCAAATTCCCAGTGCAGCAGTAAGAAACACCCTGAAAAGTGGAGGATGACCAAATGGCTTCACAGACCACACCGGAAGACACTTAGCTCCCAGTAGCAACAGTTTACCTATAAAGGGAGATTTCAGACCTGCTGCCTCATGTTCATTACAAAATAAAGAACCATGTCCTCCAGGTCACATAGATGCAGACCCAGATTTTTGGTGTCACTATAAACGAAGCTAAATCTCCTGACAATTACATATATTTCTTTTTCTTTTTTAAATTAATTTTTATTGTAGGTTGTTCAAAACAGTACATACTTCTTGATATATCAAATTTCACACTTTGATTCAAGTGGGATATGAGCTCCCATTTTTACTCCATATACAGATTGCAGAATCACATCTGTTGCAGAACCATTGATTTACATATTGCCATACATATATTTCTTGTGCCTAACCTCAAAGGAAGTTTCTCAATAAGTCTTTAGGTCAGCACAGCTCCATGTTTCTGGAGTGTTTACCCTCTCCCATACTTTTGTAAACTGTTTTACCACCTCCAGTGTTGTGAACTCCTGAGCATTTTTCATTCCACATATGTATTCACAGGTTTTCTAACTCCTCTCCTCTAATTGTGTCTTAGTTTTAGCGATGGTTATGTCAAGGCATTGTTCTGGATAAGAGAGGGAAGATTTTTGTGTATCACATGTTTGCATACACATTAGATCCATTTTCCTATTTTCCATTTGAAATACTGAATCCCTGACACTAACCCATACCCTACTAGACTCTGACTACTAATCCTAATATCATGGAGAAAAAAAAACCTAACTGAATAGAAGTACAGTCCTTTTATAGGAAGCATGGTGTATATTTGTATTTGTCTTCCTCTTTATCAAGAGTATGTGTTTTAAATTTAGTAAACTTTTCATTTTAATATTTCTCCATGATTTTTTAAAGTTATCACATATGTAAATTCCTGTCTCCCTTTCTCTGTATCCTATTCAGCACATGTAATTTTTTTATGCATATACAATATCCTACCTGGTATCACACGTACATTCTTGTAAGATCACTGACTTTGGAATATAAAAATTGTGAGAAGAGATGACTCTCCCTAAATAAAGATGGAACTGAAAATTCCACCTATGGGTGAGCTTCCTAGTGAAAAACACTATACATAAATCCATGTTCAGTAAAATGAATATTTTTGGATTTGTGAATGAATTATATTTCATGATGAATATCGATTGGCATATATATTGCTAAATATTAATGTGTGTGTGTGTGTGCATGTGTGTGTGTGTGTGTGCGTGTGTGTGTGTGTATATTCTACGGATTTTAAAAAAATATGAAAAATATGTGTCTTATTATACACTCCCTAAATTCATTCATATTCATTTATGTTCATTTAAATTCAAATTTTCACAAGATTATTCTCAGTAATATTCATACACCTGAAATATATTTTGGTTTCCTACTACTGAAAACTAAGTTCAGTGGATGGTGCTTAAAAATCCTAATATTTCTACAGTAACTGACCCAGTTTAACATCAATGCAAGTAGATTGCTATGGGACATGATGTGTAATTTGAAGTTCATTTTTACTCAACACTGGTACATTACTATTTCTTCAGTTTATGGACATCATAGGATGTATTTTTTCTTCCACAACTTCACAAATTTTTTTGGCATTTGGTTCACTTTCAATTACTTACTACTTCAGAACACATGTATTCCTCCATGTTTCTTTACTGGTCTTTTCACTAGACTTCTTTCTAAACACATTATTTTCGATTCCATAATCATTTTTGAAGCAAAACTCACTCTTCACGATAAACCGTAACCATAATAATACCATTGCATATATAACTCGTTGGAATGATGGTATATATATCAATATAAGATTTCCAATATATTTTCAGATGCAAACTCAATCCATTATTTAATGTTGTATCCAGTTACATACTTTATTCACAATATGGTCTATTCATGCATCATCTCAATAATCATCAACACAAGGTACACCTATTTGTATCCCCAGTACTAATTTATAAGTTTCCAGAATATTACTCCCCTTTATGGTGGAAGAAATACTTATGTCACCTGATCTACATATACATTTTACCACAGTAGTATTCTGGACACAAAATGCAAAGGTCACACATATGATTGTACCAAAGCCTAAATGGAAAGTGACCATGGATTACTAAAAGCATCTATGTCCAGGGTGCCTACTGCTCTCAAATGTCAATCCTATTGGTTACTACATATTTGTTTCTTCCTAAGATTATATATTTAACCTCAAGCCTGTTGAAAATATCTAATCCTATCACTCACTTTATACTTTTCCTGATTTCCTAATGCCCCTATTGATATCTGCTTTCCTACATATTTTTCCCAGTTCATCATTGTGACTGTCTCTTCACATGTGCTGATATTTACATTCACCCTCTAACTGAAAACCAATTGCTAAAGAACTTTTGGTCCAACTCCGAGACTCACTCTTCTTCCTAAACCTACTGACTATCTTCCTAATCCTACAGACTATCCCTTTTTGACTGGATGTTCTCTTCTACTTTCAATCATCCGAGGTATAGGGTCCTATGCCATTGTATATCGATTTATCTGAGACCTCGGTGCAGAACATAATTCAATCTAAGTATACCAATCAAGGGCCCAATGCCTTTCTGGGCTTCAAATCTTTCCTAGATCTCTGATCTCATACATATATTTCACATTTATATTCTTATAAATATCACAGGTTCCCAATACCATAATTCATCCAGCAGAATGACTCCTAACCCAAATCGAACATGCTATTAACACTAACCATACACTGTTCCCTCAATCTCACTTTACAGAAGAGCAGGGACAGAGTTGGTCTTAAAATCCAGGAAGGTAGGGTATCATCCACCAGCTGAGAACCTCAAAAGTCCCTGCAGAAATAATCCCTTGAGTAGGTGTAGGCAGGTATGAAGGATCTGAGAGAGCAAAAGTCATCTTCCATGGCAAACAACCTGGTCAGGTTGAAGGGATGTGTCTGAATTAGCCTCTCTCTTCCTAATGTAGAGAAGATGGACCAAACCATGGCTGTGTGGAGAGCTGTTCCCCGGTGCCTATGGTTGATATACCATTCTAACTTATGAATGAGTCACAGCAAGTAGAGGCAGACTCCATCTTTTGGGAACCTTGGAAGCAACTGTTAAAACAAACTGGTTTCCAAGCAGTGACTTCATTAAGTTCTTGAAGGAAGTGACCTCACCTTACATTATTGGTGATGAAAGTCTGTGATCTTGGGATCCAGGAAACCAGGCACACAGAGTCAAACCCACTCCATGTCCCAGTGGGCTCACTTGTTTGGATTTAACAAGACAGAGTCACTCTTTCTTGGTACCTACTGATGTGAGGACAGCCAAATGCCTGGAAACTATGAAGACTGGCCTTTCCAGAGAAAGCAGGTAGTTTCTCACCACGGGCTCCTGACAACTTCACAGAGTTTGCTAAAGAGACCAGATCGGAGACAGGACACGCCATTTTTGGGGAACATAGTATGGCCCACAAGTCAGAGGACACTCCGGATAGACACAGACCTACTTGGGGGAAAGAGGTGCCTTTTTGGGTGTGAGTGTGAGTTTGTGGTTTTGTCTCATGTTCTGA